>NW_012103909.1:75792-78889 GCF_000951045.1 Mandrillus leucophaeus
AAAAATTAGCCAGGCATGGTGGTGGGCGCCTGTATTCCCAGCTGCTCGGGAGACTGAGGCAGGAGAATCGTATGAACCCAGGAGGCGGAGCTTGCAGTGAGCTGAGATTGAGCCACTGCACTCCAGCCTGGGTGACAGAGCTAAACTCTGTCACAAAATAAATAAATAAATAAATAATAAAATAAAATCACTGTATACCTTATAATATAAACTTTTCTATTTGTTTCTATTTTTTATAATGTTATAATCAATCAAGTTCTATATTCCACTTGTGAGGATATTCTCTAAGAATTGCTAGTAGAAACAATGAATAAAACTTAGAAATTGATAGCACAACAGGGGACTAAAGTCAATAACAACATAATTTTACATTTAAAAATAACTAAAAGAGCATAATTGGATTGTTTGTAACACACACAAAAAAATGCTTGAGGGGATGGATACCCCACTCTCCATGATGCGATAATTATTCATTGCATGCCTTTGCCAAAACATCTCATGTACCCCATAAATCTGTACACTGACTGTATACCTACAAAAATTAAAAATTAAAAACATTTGCTAAATGTTACATATATTTGTGTAAGTGAGACCTTGTTCCTGGAATTAATTATTTTAAAAATAAAGCATTATCTGCCTGTGTAAATAGCAAATTAAAAATTGTTAAATTCATACATTTTGAATAAGATACGCGAATCACTCCTATTCATATCCTTCAAATTTCTGAGTTGCAAGAATAAACTACTCAACACATTATTACATAAAATATATGTTTCACATACTATATATAAATCCTACTTTCTGTTTATATATACACACACACACACATATATTCTACTGTAGAATATATACTAATATATATTAATTCTATTACAGAAACCATTAGCTGACAATTTCTTACTACAAGTACCTTTACAACTTTAAATAAATTATACCAAGTTTTGTGGCTGCTTTTAAAAATTGGAAGAGATTTTCTTGTAAATTGTGTGCTTTCTAATGCTTATGATAGATAATGCCAGCATGTAACATATTGGCAGGGTAAAGCTAATACAAATTTATGTCAATATATTTTGTCTCTGCTACACTTTATGTATGTCTAAAAAGTAAACCACATGAAGTGATGCCTTTCTTGTGGAGTGTCATTACTCTATCACTAATTGATTATATATAGTTTTGCCTTGGATTTCTAGGGAGAGTTCATCTGAGTACTGTGGTAACTAATACTTGATATCACCTTATTATGTACTGTATTTAGCGTGCTTGGTGTATTATGTACTGTATTTAGCATGCTTGTTTTTTAATGCAGACGGCTAAGAGTTATTTATCATACATTTCTGAATAGTTTACATAGAAAGACCAAAATAAGAGGTTTGGAAAAGCAATTTGCCTCTCAATTATAATGACTGAAAATATTAAATAATTAATATAGAATGAACTGATAGATACTATTTGTTTAACAAAGCCTTTTTTTCCAAAATAAAATCATTTAAAGATGGATACAAGGTGATTGTCACTAAAGTATTAACATTGATCTCTTCATTTCTCTGCCTTACATTTATCTGTGTATGTATCTATGTACGTACATATGTATGTATGTATGTATCTATCTATGTATCTATCTATATACCTATCAATATGTATCCATCTATCTATGCCTTTCTTATGGTCTAAATTTATTTTGATATTTTTTAGTCTTCCACTTTAGAATGGCAAGCATTCCAAAGTTTTTATCATCTAGTGTCCAACATAAAATTAGTATAACATTGAATATAGTGAGGAATCACTTTTAAAAGATAATTCCATTATTATTATTTGCATTTCAGCAAGAATTTTAAAACAAGATTTCATGTTTAATGCCAACCTGGTATACTAAACTATATTGGGGTCAAGTAAATGCCACTATATTTCTAAAATGAACACATAGTTGGAGAACAATGTTTCTGTAAGCTAGTAAGTAAAATAATCAAAACTCATTAAAGCTAAGTCATGATGAATTTAATATTTGAACTGTAGATATATATAAATATTCTGGAAAGAAAATATGACTCAATTGAAGAAAGAAAACTTTTGCTTTTAACATTTGATTTTTCTACATTATTTTTATTTTTATTGTGAATATGCATGTATGGTAAATTAAGCTTTTAAAAAAGATTAGTAGGTATAGGAATATTAAAAATGGAAGGCTGAATATGAGTCCATAGGGCATTCTCTGCTCTTATTTCATGAAAAATATTATCAAATAATTTTAAACAAATAGTGTAGTGCTTAAAAGAATTGATAGACAATAATTTAAATGGAAAGAAGAATGATAAATCCTCAGAATAATCAAAGAACATCATAATAATGCTTTGAACAGAAAACATAGGAAAGTAGTTAGGGAAAGAATAAAAATATATTAACTCCTAAAATGGATTATGTCTAATAATACAAAAAAGATTCAATAATAGTTGAAATGTATTGTTGATTTTAAAATAGAAAAGGGTATAGGTTATAAGAGACAAAGATTGAGTTTGAATTAAACAATTCCCAATGAACAGTGAAAACAATAATAAATAATTAATTCATACAATTAAACTTGTACTGCAAAATATTAATATAAAATGACAAAATAACACTTAAATAGGTAGTAAATCATTAAGACATTCCAGGATACAGAAAATTAAACAAGATAAAAATACTTCAAGAGGACCTACTTTAAGGTTAGAGATCCAAGATGTGTGTAAGTTCTCTCATGAATAGAAAAAACTGATGAAGATTTGAAAAAGGTAATACTAGAACTAATTTCCTCAGGGTAGAAGTCCTAAAATTTGCAATTGAGCCAGCTCATCACACTATATGATGAGCGTGTGTGTGTGTGTGTGTGTGTGTGTGTGTGTATATATATATATCAGTCAAAAATCAACATTGAGTCCTGGAGCAATGGCTCACGCCTGTAATCCCAGCACTTTCGAAGGCCGAGGTGGGTGGATCACGAGGTCAGGAGATTGAGACCATCCAGGCTAACATGGTGAAACCCCGTCTCTACTAAAAATATAAAAAAATAGCCTGGCGTGATGACGGATGGCTGTAGTCCCAACTACTCGGGAGGCTGAGACAG
>NW_012103909.1:83999-85781 GCF_000951045.1 Mandrillus leucophaeus
CCAGTGGCCTAGGATATAACCCAGAGGAAACTATTTTTCCCTTAGTGGCATACCCTCCCATCACAGGCCCAGTGGCCTAGGATATAACCCAGAGGCATTTTTCCCTTTGTCTTGGGGATTAGATGCAGCACCCCCAGGGGAAATTTTGCCCCTCCCATTTGGGCAGAACCACTGAAGAGTTCCTCATCTTTGCCACATAAAAGCCCCAGAACACAGCCCCATTTCTGGCAACCCTCTTTGGGTCCCCTCTCTTTGCTGAGAGCTTTTCTGTTGCTTAATAAAACTTTGTTCTACATTACTCCTTCTCTGGTGTCTGCGTGCTTTATTCTTCTTGGTCATGGGACAAGAACTTAGACCTAGTTGAACTGAGGAGTGATTAGGCTGTAACACTAGTATCAAAACCAAAAAGCTAAAAAACAAATGGCAAACAGACCTCAAAGCTAGCAGAAGACAAGAAATAACCCAAATCAGAGCTGAACTGAAGGAGACAGAGACACAATAAAACTACCCTAAGATCAATGAATCCAGGAGGTTGTTTTTTTAAAAAATTAATAAAATAGCTCACCAGCTAGACTAACAAAAAAGAAAAGAGTCAAATAAACACAATCAGAAATGATAAGGGAGATATTATCACTGACTCCACAGAAATACCAAACAACCATCAGAGAATATTATAAACACCTCTAGGCACATAAACTAGAAAATCTAGAAGAAATGGATAAATTTCTGGACACATACCCCCTTCCAAGACTGAACCAGGAAGAAACTGAATCCCTACAAGACCAATAATGAGTTCTGAAATTGAAGAAGTAATAAATAGCCTACCAACTAAAAATAAAAACCCAGAACCAGATGGAATCACAGCTGAATTCTACCAAATGTACCAAGAAGAGCTGATACCATTCCTACAAACTATTCAAAAAATATTTCAAAGGAGGGACTCCTCCCTAATTCCATCTGTGACACCAGCATCATCCTAATACCAAAATGTGGCAGAGATACAACAAAAAAAGAAAACTTCAGGCCAATATCTATATTGTGTTACTTTACTTTTAATAGGACATTCTTCAGTGTAAATTGGGAGCTTCTTTCTAGAAGACAACATAGCAATAATTGTATGCTCTTTGACTCTTAATCCTTCTAAAAGCTAATCACAGTGTGCCTGAAGATTTACCTATATATATGTTCATAACAGAAATATTTGTTGCAGTAAAACACTGGCAACAATTAAAAACCAATAATAGATACAAACCTGAGTCATCCCCATGATTTAAAGCAAGCGGTCATGAACATACAGTACAAAAATATTTAATAACATAGGACCTTGGCAAGAAATACTTTGATTAGTTGAACAGTGTTGATCTCTTTTAGGTGAATTCATGGGTAATCTAATTTTTTTAGAGATCTTCTCCATTTATGATGATTAACATACAGGGTATTACTTTCATGTTTGCAAGAAACAAACACATGCTTATGTCTCAAAAATCACTCTGAGAATGTTTATGTTAATATTAAATAATATATTTGTAGTCCTTTATTCTTATTTTCCTAGAAAATTATATGATATGAAAACTATAATTTTTTTTTGCTTAATGGCAGGATCTAAAATGCTATACTGAATTAAGTAATTTTCTTTGCATTTGATCAAACTATTCTTACTTTGATTTAAATTCTACTGAGGGAAATAGCAGCAAAAATATTCAGATATTGAATAGGATATGTTTGGTAACTATACCTTCACTTATTTAAACCATTCTTTAACTTTTGCAATATTTAAGAAAT
>NW_012103909.1:86121-90171 GCF_000951045.1 Mandrillus leucophaeus
GGAGCAATGGCTCACGCCTGTAATCCCAGCACTTTCGAAGGCCGAGGTGGGTGGATCACGAGGTCAGGAGATTGAGACCATCCAGGCTAACATGGTGAAACCCCGTCTCTACTAAAAATATAAAAAAATAGCCTGGCGTGATGACGGATGGCTGTAGTCCCAACTACTCGGGAGGCTGAGACAGGAGAATGGTGTGAACCCAGGAAGTGGAGCTTGAAGTGAGCAGAGATAGCGCCACTGCACTCCAGTCTGAGCGACAAAGCCAGACTCCGTTAAAAAAAAAAAAACAAAAAAAAACATTGAGGCATTTTCATACGCTTTAAAAATTGTGTGAAACTAAAATGTATTTCATTTGTAAAACAATACAGAATTAAGACTGATTTGACTGTTTTCCTTAATCTAGAAAAACTCCAGACAAATTGAACTGAAATGAAACAATCATAGATAAAATATATTTCCAGTATCATGGACATACATTGCAATCCTTCTCAAGCCTAAGTTTTAAGACATGTTTGAAATTAAATCCAAACTATGAAATCTAATGTCTAAGGAAAGTATTGTTCTGTTTGCTGATAATCTTAAAACAAACTAGATAAACTACTGACAGTGTAAATGAATGAAAATTCCAATGAGTAATACACAGTGATCAACGGTGAGAAATCATTAGGACAACAATGCAATACATTAACTTTGGAAATCTAAAACATTGAGCTCTAGCATATATTAGATTTGGAATTCAAGCTGCTATTATTTTGCTTCTTAAAATTTAAACAAAACTGATAATGATTTGATCAGATGCAAAGACAAATACTTAATTTAATATTTTATTTTGACCTTTTTATTAAATATTACATAATGTGCTTATGTGTTATACAATTATTTAAGCATGTTTATACTATTTTTATGGTAGAGTTACTTTTTTATGATAAAGGATAACATAGTTTTACAATAAAACAAAAGCATTTAAAACTGTTGCAGTGAATGTTACCAGTTTTGAATCTTGATAATGCAGGCTCACAAGCAAGAAGTTACCAAGAAAAGTAGCTAATTTGATGAGTAGGGAGCTGTTAGTGCTGTAACAAGATTGGTAAATAAGTGATTTTTTTTTTTAATGAAGGATGGATATTCTATAATATGTTACAAATTTCAAATATTGAATGTGTATTTATTAAAATCAATTAGTCACAGTTTACATATTAAAGTTTAATAATTCATTATTAAACTATATTAATAATAACATTTTACAGTGAATTTTTATCACTATATGCAAAATTCTGTCCTAAACACTTTAGATGAATATATTCTTTTATTGCACCAAACAGCAAAGTAAAATGGATAGTATTATACATTTTACAGATGACTGAGACACAAAAAACCTAAGAAAATTTTGCTAGTATTAGTCAAATGGAAAGTGGTAGAAGCTCGTATTTTAGCCACGGAGAATGACTCCAGTGTCTTGGATATTGACTACTATGCTACATAGATTTCAAAACTAGTGAGATAATGTTTAAAAGTTGGTATAAGGATTTTTTCCTACTGTTATTGAAATTGGTATGATACTTTGGCAACAGCCCCACCATTACTAACATAAAATTTTATTTAAATTGACTCTATTTTATAAAGCAATATTTCTTTCAGTGGAATTTGTTTTTAGTAAATGACTATTTTAAAATTTACATGTCTAAAAGGTAAAAAAACATTATGGAAAATTAGAAATGACCTGAGTCCCTTCTTTAGAAAAAGGGCATGTCTAATTTACGAGCTATAATGTACTCATAATAAATGTGAGAATTTTTCAGCAGCAAATTAACTTGCTACCAAAAAGTGAAAAAGTAGAATTCAAATTCTTTGTAAACTATATTTTAACATGTAAAAAATTATATCTATGGAAAAATAAACTTAGACATAAAATCAAACCACAGCTACATTTCAAACATCAATGATTATTAAATCCTAAGATATTTTTCTAAGGTGTAACTTTTTTAAACTTTATTTTATGTTCAGGGGTACATGTGCAGGTTTGTTACACAGATAAATGTGTGTCATGGGGGTTGGTTGTGCAGATTATTTCACCACCTATGTAATAAGCCTAGCACCCATTAGTTATTTTTCTTGATTCTCTTCCTCTTCCCATCCTCCAGCCTCTGATACGCCCCAGTGTATGTTATTCCCCTCTGTGTGTCCATGTGTTCTCATCATTTAGATTCCACTTATAAGTGAGAATTTGTGGTATTTGGTTTTCTGTTTCTGTGTTGGTTTGATAAGAATAATGACCTCCATCTCCATTCATGCCCCTGTGAAAGACATTATCTTGTTAATTTTTATGGCTGCATAGTATTCCATTGTGTACACATACCACATTTTCTTAATCCAGTCTATCATTGGTGGGTATTATGTTGATTCTATGCTTTTACTATTGTGAATAGTGCTGTAATGAACATTTGCATGCCTGTGTCTTTATAATAGAATGATTTATTATTCCTTTGGGTAAATATCCAATAATGGGTTTGATGGATCAAATGATATTTCTATTTTTAGACCTCTGAGGAATCTCCATACTGTCTTCCACAATGGTTGAACTAATTTCCACTTCCACTAACAATGTATAAGTGTTCCGTTTTCTCTGCGACCTCATCAGCATGTTATTTTTTGATTTTTAATAATAGCTTGCATTAGTCTGTTCTCACACTGCTAATAAAGACATACCTGAGACTGGATAATTTATAAAGGAAAGAGACTCACTCTTCAGCATGGCTGGGTAGGCCTCTGGAAACTTACAATCATGGTGGAAGGGGAAGCAAACACATCTTTCTTCACATGGCGGCAGGAAGGAGAAGAACCAGTAAAGTGGGGGAAAAGTCCCTTATAAAACCATCAGATCTCATGAAAACTAACTCACTATCATGAAAACAGCATGAGCATAACCACCTCCATGATTCAATTGCTGCCCACTGGGTCCCTCCTACAACATGTGTGGATTATGGGAACTACAATTCAAAATGAGATTTGAGGGGGAACACAGACAAACCATATCATTCTGCCCTGGCCCCTCAAACATCTCACACCCTCACGTTTCAAAACAAAATTACGCCTTTCCAACTTTCCCCCAAAGTCTTAACTCATTCCAGCATTAACTCAAAAGTCCAAGTTCAAAGTCTTATCTGAAACAAGGCAAGTCCCTTCTGCCTATGAGCCTGTAAAATCAAGGCAAGTTAGTTCCTTCCTAGATACAATGGAGGAACAGACACTGGGTAAATACATTTATTCCAAATGGGAAAAACTGACCAAAACAAAGGGGCTACAGGCCCCATGTAAGTCTTAATCTAATAGGGCAGTCATTAAACCTTGAAGTTTCAAAATGATTTCCTTTGAATCCATGTATCACATCCAGGACATACTGATGTCTTCAAGGGGTGGACTCCCAGGGCCTTGGTCAGCTCTGCCCCTGTGGTTCTGCAGGGTACAGCCTCCCTCCCGCTGCCTTCATGACTGGCATTAAGTGTCTGCAGCTTTTCCAGGAACGCAGTGCAAGCTGTGATAGATCTACCATTCTGGGGCCTGGAGAATTGTGGCCCTCTTCTCACAGCTCCACTAGGTAGTGCCCTAGTGTAGACTCAGTGTGGAGACTCTGAACCCACATTTCCCTTCCACATTTCCCTAGAAGTGGTTCTCCATGAAGACTCTTCCTCTGCAGCAAGCTACTTCCTAGACATCCAGGCATTTCTACATATGCTCTGAAATCTAGGCGGAGGTTGCCTAACCTCAATTCTTGACTTCTGTGCACTTGCAGGACCAACAACGCATGGAAGCTACCGAGGCTTGGGGTTTACATCCTCTGAAGCAAAGGCCTGAGCTGCACCTTGGATCTTTTTAGCTACAGCTGAAGCAGCTGAGATGCAGGGCACCAACTCTCAGCCTACATACAGCAGGGAGGACCTGGACCTAGCCCAGGAAATATTTTTCCCTTAGTGGCATACCCTCCCATCACAGGCCCAGTGGCCTAGGATATAACCCAGAGGAAACTATTTTTCCCTTAGTGGCATACCCTCC
>NW_012103909.1:91831-148091 GCF_000951045.1 Mandrillus leucophaeus
TGAGTAGTAATTATAGCTTTATATGGAGCCCTTCGAACTGAAAGTTGACATATATTTGTTTAATAAAAGCCTATTATTACTGCTACAAACTGTACCTTTGTAGACTGTGAGCAAACAAAACAATTTAATCTCAAGTACTTTAAATCTTTCTTCTTAGCAGTGCTGTAAATAACTTTTTAATAAAATTTGTTTTAAAAAATTAAGACCTTCTGAATTACAGTGTGTCAAATTTTCAACATAGAGGAAATTGGTATTGAGAATATTATATGAATACAAAATAAACATCTCTACTTACATTCTCAATTTATTTTATAATCAAGAAGCCTTATTGTAAAGATAATCTGCTAATTTCCAGTAAACATATTTAGAATTCTCTAAATTTAAGCTTCTTTGAATGCTATTCTTAATTGTATGCTTTTTATGTTATAGCTTTATCACATTATTTGTGAGCAGTGTTCAAAAGGCATCTTTCTACTCTACCTTTTAGGCTGTCATTTTGGAAGCCAAGATAAGTTACATTTATATTACAGTGTTTACATAAGTTCCAAATGATGGAAGCTTTTAATATTGAAGGGCCATTTCTATGAATAGCTTTATGGCATGATATTACTTTAGCAATTGAATAGCACTGTAGCATTGTTTTCAAGGAAGCTGTCCTTGAAAGCCAATGCATTTTAAGAAAGTTAATTAAGGCCACATTTATAATAGAGTGGAATGGAATCTAGAATCAAACTAAGTAACTTTATATCAAACTAGGAAGTAGTTCCCTAAAGAATAAATTAAGGAAAGAGAGATGCAATGAGCCAATAACTTGTGCCACATATGTAGAAAGAAATGTCTACATATACAGAGACTCTAGCTGAGAAATCCTTTAGGTCTTTGTATGATCTTCCCAGGTCTGTTGTAATAAAGTAGATACAAATAGGGTGGCTTTACAAAGCAGAAATTTATTAGCTTACGGTTCTGGAGGCTAGAAGAACAAAATCAAAGTTTTCTCAGGACTATACACCCTCTGAAAGCTATAAGGGAAATCCTTCCTTGTCTCTTCCTAACTTCCAGTGACCTGAAAGTAATCTTTAGCATTCCTTGACTTGAAGCCAGATGACTCTAATCTTTGCCTTTGTTGCCACATGGCATTCTCCATGTGTGTTTTCATATCTTCACAGGGAAGTCTTCTTTTAAAGACACCAGTCATATTGGGTTAGGGACACATCCTATTAATTAGTTCATGTTTACAAATTAAGTCTACTACTAGGACACCATTTTTAATGTCACATTCTGATTGAGATACTAAGGGTTAGAATTTCAACATATCTTTAGTGGAGGGACACAATTGGACCCCTAACAGTTTAGATGACTATTGTATGAAGTTATTTGGAAAGAAAATTGTGAGTTATCTATACTTGAACCTCTACAGAGTTCTACAAGTCAAGAAATTCTTGAGATCAAGACAGAAAGAGTTGTTTTACATAACAGATCTGGTATTGTGCGGCTTAAATAAATGGCATTATGTCAGAAAGTTTTACTGTCACTCACTACCTTAAGGATGGTCTTCATTCAAATGAAAGTGTGAAGTCTTTCTCATGCATGCAAAGGGAATTTGAATGTTAAGTCTAAATTTTTATTAACAGAATGTTACTAAGATATAGGTTCTGTTGAGTAGAAATGGTTTCAATATAAATTGCTCTTCCTTCTACTTTTCTCCTCCAAGGTTTTGACTGAAATTTATTTGTAAGACTTAGATTGTGTGGTTGTACATATTTACAGCATATTAAATAATTTTGGATAAAAACATTAAACAATATTTTGTTTCCTTTAAGGCTTTCTTTTCTTTTTTCAGCTTCCCTAATTCCAAATTACTTTATTTTCATCATTTTTCTATAGTCATAATTTTCATCATTTTGCTGTAGCCATTAAACTAAGGTAATATAATAATTCCACTCTTTCTTTCTATCACAATAGCATAACTCTACAAAAATGCACCTGGGGGGAAACAAAACCATTAGATTCACATTTGGACAATGTTTTCATAAACATGGTATAAGGATGATCCTTTTGTAATTTTGCCTGTATTTTCTTTCATATAGAAACATCTACAAATTTTGCATAATCGACCACTGTGAAATAAAGTAGGGCTACCTTAAAACTACCCCAGAATATGAGCAAAAATTATCTTTCAAAAATTTATCTTTAGAAAAATCTCCAATCCTAACATAGTACTCAGTTCCAAATATTCACTACGTATCTAATTACAGCAAAGTTAGCACTATTTGTCATGTAGTTATGCATTTTTAACAAGTTAACTGTATAGAATGCTGACTACGTGCCAAATACAGTTCCAACTATTTCTTATGTGATAACTCATTTAATTTTTTTTCTTTGATGATAACTCATTTAATTCTCACAAATATCAGAATGTGCTTCATATAGGAGAATTTATGAAGGATATATTATAAAGTAGCCTAATTTCAGTTACTTATCTGACAGTTAAAATTTATGAAAAAGGCTTAAAATTATTGTATTTGAATATTTGACCCAAGTCATTGGTGTGTTTATTTACAAGATTGCAATAAACATCAAAAATTATTATAAATATATCATATACTCAGGAATAAACCCATGACAACATTTTAGTCTGTGTTGACTTAATTTTATTTTATTATTTTTTTTTATTTCAGTAGGTTTTGGGAGAACAGGTGGTATTTGGTTCATGAATAACTTCTTTAGTGATTTCTGAGATTTTAGTGTACCCATCACCCAAGCAGTGCACACTGTACCCAACATGTAGTCTTTCATCCCTCACACCTATCCCACCCTTTCCCCTGAGTCCCCAAAATCCATTGTGTCATTCTTATGCTTTTGCATCCTCATACCTTAGCTTTCACTTATGAATAAGAGTATATGATGTTTGATTTTTCCATTCCTGAGTTACGTCACTTAGGATAACAATCTCCAGTTCCATCCAGGTTGCTGCAAATGCCATTAATTTGTTTCTTTTTATGTCTGAGTAGTATTCCATGGTATACCACATTTTCTTTATTCACTTGTTGATTGGTGGACATATGGGCTGGTTCCAAATTTTTGCAATTGTGAATTGTGCTGCTATAAACATGTGTGTGCTGGTATCTTTTCTTATAATGATCTCTTTTACGCTGGATAGATACCAAGGAGTGAGACTGTTGGATCAAATGGGAAATTTACTTTTAGTTCTTTAAGGAATCTCCACATTGTTTTTCAGAGTAATTGTACTAGTTTACATTCCCACCAATAGTATAGAAGTGTTCCCTTTTTACCACACCAACATTTATTGTTGTATGTCTTTTTAATTACGGCCATTCTTGCAAGAGTGACGTGGTATTGCATTGTGATTTTGATCTGCAGTTACCTGATCATTAGTAATGTTGTGCATTTTTTCATATGTTTGTTTGCCATTTGTGTATCTTCTTTTGAGAATTGTCTATTCATATCCTTAGCCCACTTTTTGATGGGATTGTTTGTTTTGTTCTTGGTGTTTTGTTTGTGTTCCTTGCAGATTCTGGATATTAGTCTTTTGTTGGATGTTTAGATTGTGATGGTTTCTCTGACTCTGTGAGTCATTTGTTTACTCTGCTGTTTCTTTTGCTGTGCAAAACCTTAGTATGAGGATGCAAAGGCATAAGAATGACGCGATGAGATTTGAGAACTCAGGGGAAAGGGTGTGAGGGGTGTGAGGGATAAAAGACTGTAAATTGGGTACAGTGTACACTGCTCAGATGATAGGTGCACCAAAATCTCAGAAATCACCACCAAAGAAATTATTCATGTAACCAAGCACCACCTGTTCCCCAAAAAACTATTGAAATTTTTTAAAAGCCAAAAAAGTATTATTTGTATAATACTAAAGGCATGAGAGGTTACTTCTGAGCAACTTAGAAATTGCAGTCAAAAATAAGAGTGGCTCAAAATCTTAGTACCAAGAGAACAATGCTATTTACATTTTGATATACATACCTCTTATTTTGGTTTTCTGTATCTGTTACACATCTCAAAGTCAGCTTGTAAACTGAATGCATCATTTCTGCATGAAAACTTATTGTTCTTTCAAAGGTCTCTATGTCCCCACATAATACTACCATTTACTAAAATACCTAGGATTTGAGTTGTATAAAACATCTCTTCATCCTGTACTCTCTATTTCAATCAGTAAATATTTTGTCAATTATATTTATAACCATATCTTCCGGGTCCTTCCATCTTTGTTTATTTCAATTATAGTTTTACCAAATTTCTATTCACTAATAACCTTTCCTGAAGTTAGACTAATTGTCATTCTCATTCAGTCCCTAGATGCATTTTTTATTTTTTAAATATAAAGTTCAAATTTCTTCATACACCTTACAATGGTTCTTTCAAAGGTATATTTTCCTTGACTTTTCAGCAAGATTGCTTGTTAATAAAATTTTTGAAATTTTACATTTGAGCCATGCTTGACTTTAATTGCCTTCCACCCACATGGATCTCTGACTTTTGAGCGCCAGCTTTTATGGTTCCTCCCAATATTTTGCCTCCATTACCACACTTAATATTTAGGATCTTTCTTACTGACATTGATTCAGTGAAACATTTGGCAACTCACAGAATAACTTATATTTCTCAGCTCTATATCTACAGATTTTGGTATTTCTCTTGATGTGGACTCCTTCTTTACCACAATTTTTGGTGTAATGTATTTCTTCAAAGATAGCTTGAAAAAAATAATGACTGATGTCTATCCTAATTATTCCTATATGCCCAGGAGAAAGTGTAGTGTTTGGGGAAAAAATTAATATCTGCAGATCTGATGAATGACTCAATGAATAATTTATTATCTCATTTTCCAACCTGAACATTTAGGAGGTTTATTCTATTTTACTATTCAAACAGCATTGATTAAACATTCTTGCAGTTACATGTCTACATATATTTACAATTATTACACTTAAACAAGTTTATTTAAGATAAATATTTTACTACCTGTACATATATAATTTCTACTACCTTTTTATGGTAAGAAACAATTTCAATATATTGAAAGATTGATACATGTACATTATTGTTTTCTGATACACATCCAGACACAAAATAAAGATATATATTTATAAAATTTGATCACTAATAAACTATGTTCCATAATCATTTGGATTTGCTTCTTTTTAAATGTTGTTAAATATCTATTGTTGACTTTTTATTATATTTATGTTGAAATATGAACACAGGGAATGATTTTATTTATGATTGTATTTTCCAGAGAACTTAAACTGTGACTTATAAATGATGGTTATAATGAGGGTGATAATAACTACTATTAATAATTGTACAGATAGGGTTTTCAGAACCAACACAATTCCATGTTTTCTATCTCCTGACCTTGTATGATTATAAAAAAACAAAGTAGAGAAAAAAATCAAGTATTTTCTATTTATCTTCTAAAAATCTGTATCAATTTGTCACTACTCCTTAAAGCAGTACAAATGACAAACATTTTCGATTATATCTACATGATTAAAAGGTTTTAATTGGAAATGTAACAATTCATAAAACACTCAATTTCTAAATACCCTCACAACTACCATATAGACATAATATACAGATTTCTACTGACTTTATTTTTCAATTTCTTTTGCATAAACACAGCACTGGCCTGTATTGGATTAAACATATCTCTAGCCTAAGCTCAAATTGTCTTGATTTGTATTCAATGAATTGAGTGGTAAAGCCTCCAGCAGCATATCCTAAAATGCGAAGTTATATCCCATACCAAACGTTGAATGTATTTAGAAAGCATTGAATTATTTCTTGCTAGTTCCATGTCTGAGAAAAAAATTAATTGTACATTTAATTTTCTAGCACTGTGAGGCAAAATATCAACTAGCATTAAATGACTTGAAGAACACAATCAACTTTGGCAAATGTTATCTGAAAGAAATTCAACAAATATATTACATCATCCAAAAATAATAAGAGAACATTTATATTTTATTAAGTATTTATTACTGGCTATAGCTAATAGCTATCTATATTCCAAGACTACACTATTTATTATACCACTGCATTGTGCTACCCTATATTATCAGAATTTTTTAAAGTCCACATTTATTTGAAGTATAAAGGTATTAGTACTATTTGGATGTCTTTTTCCCCTAAAATCAATGTTTGGTTTTTTTTTTTTTTTTAATATTTATTATTTTATCTGATCTTGTGTTGGTTTAAAAAGACAAATGTTACAATTTGCTATAGTCTGAATGTTTATGTCCCTCCAAAGTTCTTTTATTGAAATATACTCCTCAATGTGTTGGTATAAGAGGGGTGGTCTTTGTGAGGTGACTAAGTTATGAAGGTGGAGCCCTTGTGGATGGGATTAGTTCCACTATAAAAGAGCCTGAGGAAACTTTTTGTCCCTTCTGCCATGTGAGAACACATCAGAAGCTTCATCTTTGTAGAAGAAAACAAGCCCTCACTAGAGTCTGAATCTACTCTTATCTTAGTCTTGAACTTCTTAGCCTACAGAACAGTTAGCAATAATTTTTTATTGTTTACAAATTACCCAGTCGAAGGTATTTTGTTATAGCAAGTAGAACTAAGACAGAATACCAATTTATAGATGAAAAGACGTGAGCTTTTAGCATCAAGCAGTCAATGGAAGTGTCAGAAACACCCACAACTTCCAACTTTTTGTATAGTGATCTATAATTGTGTCATAGACACAATTCTGTTTTCTTCACTTGTTGCCTATTAGCCTAAGCACATTAACTAACCCTGTATAAATTGTCATTTCTGTAAAATTGCCAATTTATCTTTAGTAGTAAGAAAAAATATTTCAAACTTAATATTATAACATGTAATTGGCAAAATTTCAAGATCTTATATTACTCAGTGTGCATTTAGTTTATAATTTATATTAGTAATAGTTATTGAGTTATTAATATAATTATTTCTCATGATTCATTTGACTTTTCAATTTAGTTTTATCAACTAAGTATTTTTTTTTTTCTCATGGCAGTTTTTGTTTTCATGTTATGGAGTTTTGTTAAGTGTATCTATAGCCAACACAAAACAGTAAGTGCTTCCTAGAATGGCTTCAAT
This sequence comes from Mandrillus leucophaeus, assembly GCF_000951045.1. Lineage (NCBI taxonomy): Eukaryota > Metazoa > Chordata > Mammalia > Primates > Cercopithecidae > Mandrillus > Mandrillus leucophaeus. The sequence goes on from NW_012103909.1 coordinate 98,933, forward strand.
AAATAATTATTACATAATGAATGAATGAATGTAAATGTGAATGCATGGGTAAATGAAATTGGTATAGGGAGGAGCAATTGAAGGTATAAGGAGTTGCATTTAAAAAGATGCAACAAGGCGGCATGATGACATTTGTCAAATTGAAGCCTTCTGTGTCCCATGAGTTCTGTGTTTTAAGTGAAAATGCAATATGAGGTAGGATATGAGACAAGAACAGAGGCAGGAAAGAGTTTTGCATTAAGCGGTGGGCTGGATTTGGTTTCAAGTGCTGCTATACAGAATCTATTCACTAGCATTAGTTCGTATATGTCACTGTCAGTAACTTGAAATGGGATATGATGGGATTAGTTTCACACTGAAAATAGACAAACACTATAAATTAGAGTTTTTCCTCTCACTGCCAGGTGTTAAAGCTTCTCCAGCACACTACTGCATGACATGTCAAGAAATTAGACCTTCCGCATTAAGGTGTTTTTGAAGTGTTAGAAAGAATGAAATAGCATTACCCAAGTTGAATGTTCAAATGAGAAGATGATTCAAAGGGATATAAGTTTTGAGACAAGGAGGCTAATTAGACAGATGAGAGATTATAGTGGTAGAGTTGAATATGAACAGAGTGACAGAAAAAAATATAAATACACAGTGTTTTAATCTGCTAATGGTTTTAACATTTTATAGTATTGTACAGTGATAAAGGCAGGTGTTTCAAAAATACTTAAAAATAGCATATTTTATATTTAAAATCGTTTTACTTATAAAAATAAATAGATCTGGACTTCCTAAGGATATTTATCCTATTCCTATAATTTATTCCAGTTTTTTTTAATTTCAATCAAATAATAAGGATTAACCCTCAAAATTAACCTTTCTTAGTGAATTTTTATCAGACTATCTTATTTCACTGTTTAGTGTTCCATATTACAATTTGTAAGCCTTGAGTGGCATGGCATTCAGGTTATTGGAGGCTACCCAGGACTTTGAACATTCAATATACAGTGAGACAGGGAATTTTTCTAAAGCCTAATAAAGTAGTTGAGTCCATACATAGCTGTGGTGTTATGGGTCTATGAACCTGTCAGGAAGATTGTGTCCTTCTTAAATTATATTTAACCTTTTAAGGAAAATGTAACAAACAAAAAACTAGTGTCAGTGTTATCATCCTTTAAGCACCTATTATTTTACATGAAATTATCATAGCTTTTGTTATTTAAAATTAATATAAAAAATAAAATAATCAATGTAAGGAGGAATTAACAATTTGATACTATCATGGATACAGAAGTGCAATAAGAAGTATATTTCATTGTAAAACACCAGTAGCATAATAATTTTAAAAATATTTTCTGTATGTATAAAAGCATTTTCTGCATGTGTAATGAGTAAATGTATAATCCTAAGTCTTGCTTATAGAAAATTATTTTTAAGAACCTAAATATCCTATTAAAATATTCTTCTGAGTCCTTATAAATATGTGTTAATAAAATTTATCTATTTGTTTTCAGAATATAATTCAGGGCAGGGCAGGTGGTGGCCCTGTAATCCCAGAATTCTGGGAGACCAAGGTAGGTGGATCACATGAGGTCAAACCCTGTCTCTACTAAAAATAAAAAAATTAGCCAGGTGTGGTGACCTGCACCTGTAGTATTAGCTACTCAGGAGGGTGAGGAAGGGGTATCTCTTGAACCCTAGAGGCAGAGGTTGTTGTGAGCAAAAATCATGCCACTGCACTCCAGGCTGGGTGACAGAGTGAGACCCTGTCTTAAAAAGAAAAAAAAAAATACAATTCAGTAATTGAATAGGATTTTATTTTAGATAAGTTTTCAACATTTATTCCTATCATGTATATTAAATGTATGAAGCATCCAAAACTCAAGGTACAATGGATGATACAGTTAAATTTGTTTGTGCCGTGTCTATTGTATTCCTGCTGTGCATCAGTAGCAAATTTGGAATTCGATAAGTCTATTAAATTTCTTTAACATACTTTTAAAAGGATATTATTTTAAAACTTTGACATGTGCAATGATGTTATGACTTGAAACAATAAAATATGTATTTAAATAGGATTATACATTCTTAACTCTTTTTGTCCAGAAAAAGGAAAATCTACTTTAGGTGAAAAAAAAAGATCACAGTAACTTTAAAAGGAAAATATCTATGAAAATAACTTTAGTTTCTTTATCAATTAAAAAAAAGTTGATATATAATAACTGCATATTTATGGGTTATGCGTGATATTTTGATACATATATACAAATTATAATGATCAAATCAGGATATTTTGCATACTCATCATTTGAAAATTTTATTTTTATATTGCCAACATTTCAAATCTTCACTGCTAGCTATTTTGAAATATACTATTAATTGTTGTTAATTTATAATCACCCTGCTGTGGTATTGAACAGTAGAAATTATTTCAGCTAACTGCATTCTTCATTTTCCCCACCCCTCCATTCTCCACATCTAGTAACTTTCATTCCACGCTCTACCTCCATGAGATCAACGTTTGTAGCTCCCATGTGTGAGTGAGAATATGCGATATATGTATTTATATCATATCATGACTGGTTTATTTTACTTAACATAATGTCGTCCAGGTTCACCCATGTTGCTGTGAATTACAGAATTTCATTTTATTTTAAATGATGGAATAGTATTTCATGGAGTAGATGCACCACATTTTCTTTAACCATTTATCTGTTGATGGACACTTAGGTAATTCCATATCTTTGCTCTTGTGAAAGTGCTGCAGTAAACATAGGGGTACAGGTAACCCTTTGATACACTGATTTCCTTTCCTTTGGATAAATACCAACTACTGGGATTGCTGGATGGGATGGTAGTTCTATTTTTAGTTTTTTGAGAAAACCTCCACACTATAATACTTTTTATAATATATATGACAATTTACATTCCTGTCACCAGTGTATATGAGTTTTCTTTTATCTGTATTCTCACCAGCTTTTTTTTTTTTTTTTTTGTCTTTTTGTAGTAGCCATTCTGACTGGGGCAAGATAATATCTCACTGTGGTTTTAATTTGCATTCCTCTGATGATTTATGACGCTGAGCATTTTTTCTTATACCTGTTGATGTGAAAATGGTATTTGTATGTCTTCTTATGAAGACATATCCATTCAGATATTTCACCCACTGTTTAACACATTTGCGTGTGTGTGTGTTTGCTGTTGAGTTGTTTGAGTTTCTTGTGTATTCTGGAAATCAGTTCCTTTTTGGATGAATAGTTATAAATGTTTTCTACCATCTTGTTGGTTGTTTCTTTACTCCTTTTATTATCTTCTTTGTTGTATAAAGCTTTTTAGTTTAATATAGTCCCTTTTGTCTATTTTTGCTTTTGTTACCTGTGGTTTTCTGTGTTAGCCATAAAATTGCTGCCTAGACCAATGTCCTAATCACTTCACTGTTTTCTTCTAGTAGTTTTATAGTTTCAGGTTTACATTAAAGTCTTCAATCCATTTTAAATTGAGATTTGTATATGGTGAAAGATAGGGGTCTAGTTTATTTCTTCTGAGTCCAGATACCCAGTTTTCCCCGTTCCATTTATTGATGAAGGTGCCCTTTCCCCAGTGTATGTTGTTAGCACGTTTGTTTAAAATGACTTGGATATAAGCACATGGATTTATTTCTGGGTCCTCTATTCTGTTTCTTTGGTCTATATATCTGTTTTATACCAATATCATGCTGTTTATATTACTATAGCTTTACAGTATATTTTGAAGTCAAGTAGCGTAATACCTCTAGCTTTGTTCTTTTTGCTTAGTATTACTTTGGTTATTTGGGGTCTTTTGTACTCACAACAATTTTAGAATTTTTTTTCTTTCTGCAAATCAGGTCATTGGTCTTTCAATAAGGATTACATTGAACCTATAGATTGCTTTGGGTAGTATGGTAATTTTAATAATACTAATGTTTCCAATCCATGAGCATGAGACATCTTTTCATTATTTTGTGCCTTCTTCAATTTATTTCATCAGTGTTTTGCAATTTTTCTAGTGCAGGTCTTTGACCTTCCAGGTTAAATTTATTGATTGATATTTCATTTTATTTTTTCTTGTAGCTATTGTAAGTGGGATTCCATTCTTAATTTATGTATCAGCTAGCTAACATCATACTAAATGTGGAAAAGCTGAAAACATTTTCTCTAAGAAGTGAAACTACACAAGGGTGCACACTTTCACTATTCTTTTTTTTGCTACTGCTGTCTGTCTCCATTTCTCTCAGTTCTCGCACTGTCGCTCAGGCTGGAGTGCAGTGGCTGGATCTTGGCTCACTGCAAGCTCCGCCTCCCGGGTTTACGCCATTCTCCTGCCTCAGCCTCCCCAGTAGCTGGGACTACAGGCGCCCGCCACCTCGCCCGGCTAGTTTTTTTGTATTTTTTAGGAGAGACGGAGTTAGCCAGGATGGTCTCGATCTCCGGACCTCGTGATCCGCCCGTCTCAGCCTCCCAAAGTGCTGGCATTACAGGCTTGAGCTACTGCGCTCGGCCTCACTATTCTCATTTAATACAGTTTAGGAAGTTCTAGTCAGAGCAATCAGTCAAGAGAAAGAAATAAAAGGCATCCAGATTGGAAAAGAGAACTAATTGTTCCTCTTTTCAGTCAACATGATCTAATATATAGAAAAATCAAAGAAACCTTTAAAATTATAAGCAACTTCAGTAAAGCTACAAGACAAAATAAGCATACAAAAATCGGTAGTATTTATACACATCCATTATTTTTTGAGTATCATTGTAAATATAAAGCACATATAATTTTAATTAATATAAACCGAAAATTATACTTTAAAAACTACCCAATTTTGTATCAACCAATGCCAACAACAGGTAACAATCTAGTATACTCCTTTCCAACCTCTTTATCTACATATGTATGTATTTATTCAATCATTCATTTATTTCTTTTGATTACTACTATAATTTGGACATGGTATCCCCACAACTCAGGTTCAAATTTGATACCAATTTTGGAGGTGGGAGACTCATAGGAGGCGTTTGAGCGATGAGCAGATCTCTCATAAATAGATTAATGTTTTCCTTGGGGGTGGAGGGGAGAAGAATTCAAGGTCAAATAGTTCCCATGAGAACTGTTTGGTAAAAAGATCCTGGCACCTCTCCCATCTCTCTTCCTTTCTCTCTTGTGCCCCTTCACCTTGACCATGAGTGGAAGCAGCCTGAGACGCTCGCCTTAAGCAGAAACTGGCACCACGCTTCTCGTAGAGACTGTAAAACTTGGCCAAATAAATTTTTTTTTCTCTACAAATTACCCAACCTCAGGTATTCCTTTATATCAGGACTATGACAATGACCATGTTGTTTCATTTCTTAACATGATACATTCATATTCTGTGAAGGTTTGGATGCGTATCATATTTTATGTTATAAATACAAATCTTTCTTCTTGTTGTAGATGATATGAGTGATTTAAGTGAAAGTTTGATTTCAACTTCCCATTAAATATGATATTGACCGTCTTTTAAAAACAATCTTTAACTTTATAAAAAAAGATTTTGATTGTCTTTTCAAATGTTTTAGTTGAATGAGTAATTCATATATTCAAATGTCTTCACTATATCTATTTGATACTTAGTTAGGAGACATCATATGTAAGTAGCTTTGTATTTATGGTACACATCCTATTTTGTTATAGTATGTAGTCTTATAATTAAGCATTTTATGTGTTGGCATTTAATTTGTTATACTGGTATCAATGTTATTGATTTCTCTAAGTCTTAGTCATTAAAATGAAATCTATATACTAATTTCCTATTTGTAATCAACCTGAGGTAATGCAGCCTAATTATAATGCAACCTGAGGTAATACAGAATTTATCATAAAGTTATTCTGTGAACTACACCCTGATAACTTGATCATTGCAACTGTCAGCTAAACCAGCTTACTGCTCCTTTTAAGGGTCCATAATATGTACCGTGAAGTTGATGCTGTTATATTATTTTATACCTATAATTTTACAGCTAGATTTTATGTTTTGTTTTACTTGTTTGCTCTATGTGAAGATTTATGTATACATTTTAAAATTAACTGAGTGACATTGTATAATTTTCTAGCTAAAAGTCAACTTTTGTATAAATCTGTTAGTTATTTTAAGGATTTTGAATTTTATTTTATGTAATGTAGAAAGCAAATAAAGGATTTTAAGGCAGAGGAGTGACATAATGACTGTAGTTGTAAGCTTGAGAAGAAAATGTAGGAGGAGAAAATGTGGAGTTATGGTGATAAGTTAGGATGCTAATGCAGTAATTTTGGGGACAGATAGTATCTCCGAGCAGGCGAAAGTGAATAGAATTGAGTAGACATAATTAAAACAATTAGTTTCTGAATATATTTTGAAGGTAGAGTTAACAGGATTTGTTGACAGATTCTAGGTATGCTTTGAGAAAAGGAGATCAAGTAGGTTTTCACATTCATTGCCTTGAACACCTTCAAGGACAGAGTTCCCTGAGGTGGCCAAGACCGCAGGGATAGGACATTTTGGGCATGAGTTCATGACACATTAAATATGAAATGTCTGGTAGTGAAAATAGCATATGTTATCTATGATAATAGCTGTCAATTTGAAATAATTTTTACCAAATTGAGCATATTTGACATTTTTAAGAGTTTCTTTAATCAGAAATTGGTAATTTATAATTTTATGAATGATAAAATGAGAAATAGAGCCTTCTTGCTCTTGTTCAGATACAAAACTTTTAAACATATTTCTAAGACAGAAAATTGAATATGAAGTTATTTATATAATTTGAACATAGTGTAGGACTCTGGGTTGTAGGCAAATGTGGTAGTCATTTACATACATGCAGATGGCATTTAAAGGCAAGAACCTGAATAAGATAACCAAATGAGTCAATATGAACAGAAGTCAGGATTGGATCAGGAGCTGAGCCCTAAAGTCTTTTAAAATTAAGAAATAAGAAAGAAAAGGGGGAAATCAGTAAAACAGACTAAAGAGGGGTAATCAATAAGGTAGTAGGAAAACCAATAGGATATGATGACTTGGAATCCAAGTCAATAATGCATTTCAAGAAGGAAAGAAGAGTTCATATTTGTAAAATTCTACTTATAGGTAAAGTAATATAAAGATTTAGAAGTTACCATTTGATTTAGCAACATGAAGGTTAACAAGAACAGCTTTGGGTTGAGCAGTGGGAGCAAAAAGCCCACTGACATAGATTTATGAGAGAATTGGAGGAAGGGAGTTCGAAACAGCAAGAGTATATTATTTGGAGTCTGACACTGGTGAGTACCATTCGCATAAAATGAAACAAGAATTGTGACCTATGGAGTTGTTAAATGCAGTGTTATTAGCAGCTGAATGTTGCGATGATGGGAGTCTGTAGAAATTCTTAATTGACTTGGTCCAGCTAAGCAAGAAATAAGTTCATCACCTAGAAGTGGGAATGAAGAAGAAAGGGCTGTTAGCAGGAGAAGTGAAAACAATGTGTGAAATCGTCGTTTAGAAGATTTGGATAAAAGAAATATTGAGTCATTTTAATGCAGCATTAATGAGGCTAGTAAGCATAAATTTAAAGGAATGTTACCCAGTATTTTGGAGTATGTTCTTCTAGATACATTTGATTGCATAAGTAGAAGCATGGAGTGAGCAAACATTTTAATTTAACACATAAAAAAGACATGACAAAGGCAAGAAAAATGATGATGTATACAAAGGAGTAATTATGATGACTGACAATGAAATTGAAACCAGGTAAAGAAGGAAGGTAGGATAAATATGGAATGAAGGACAATGAAAACCTAGTAGAATCCATGGATTGGAGGTATTCATGAAAATGAAGAATAAATGTGCTTGGGATACTACAGAGAGTGAACTGAAATAAACTGAAATGAAAGAAGATGCTGGTTAGACAAAAGGATCCATGACATTTAAGTTATAGAGGGGCTGTAGTTTGTGATAATGATGACCTGTAGGGAATGACCATAGCAGAGAGAAGCTGTGGTACAGTAGAGAAAATAATGTTAGAACAGAAGAATTAAAGATACTGAGATACTTGAATTTCCAAAGTATCATCTAACTATAGATTGAAATTCTCAAAAATAAGACAAGGGTAGTTTTGAAGAGACTACAAATATACTTAGTGTGATAACTGAAATGAAGGGGGACTGGCACATGGGTCGGAAGACAACAGCGGAAGTATTGTAGATATTTAAGCTAATACCATCAGACACATTGCTGAGAGTTTTAGTAAGGAGGGAAAGAGAATGTTCTGGAAGTTACAATGAGGAACAAGACAAAGAAATACTTAACTTCTTTGCCTACTGATGTATAAAGCTTGTTGGAGAAAATGATATTACCAATTTAGAGAGCTACAGAAGAAGCTGTTTTCTGTTGTTAAATATTGACCTCCAAAGGGTCAAAATTACAGAAGAGAGAAGAGATGGAGGGGATTTTAGTAATGAGGGACTGTAGGCCCAATGAGATGATTTCAGAAGTTGGAGAGACATGAAAGTAGGGTTAGAATAGAGAATGTGCAGAACCTTATGGCAATTCAAGTCTCCAAGATAAAGAGTGACCTGGGACTTTTGGACCTTGATATAAGCAGGGATAAAGAGTATAATGAGATCAGGATGTCCTCATGAACCTATTCTTGGAAGAGACTTGGCATGTTTTAGAGCCATATGGTATGTGAGACTCACTCTTGACCCATGCTGAAAGTTGACTAACATACACACCTGTTGTAATGGAGTGGAGGATATTTTCAGGAGGCACTTGTCTTTCAAGACTCAGGGGGTGGTATTTCCTTTACTCTGTGCCAGATATTTTACAATGCACTTAAATTATTGGTTCAAATTTAATAATGTTGCTTTCAATTGCTTTGTATTGAAAATTTAAAGCTTTGATACTACATGGTATGTTGCTGTATTACAGCTTAAGGATTTAAATATGTTGTCATTGTCAGTAATTCATTTTAAAATTATTTGAAAATAATCATTAAAATTTTGGGGATTGCCTATACATCATTTCCCTGTGGAGAAATATTTGCATACTGAAAAATCTTGTCTAAATAAAAATGTCATTCAGAATTAATGATATACATTATTATTATTAGGTGTGCCTTTTTCGTATATACAATGTTAGATGTCATCCTTTTTCTCCTCAAAAATTTTGCACAAAAGACATATAAGATTTTGATTTTTAAGAATCAGTCATTTAGACATTCAACTCTAATTAATAATTCATATGAAACCTTGCTCTTGCTTATGAAAAGTAATTATATATAATTCTCTATAATATGAATGTATGGAATACAGGTTTATGAATAATTATTTGTTATCCAAATTTGATTGCAGAATTTTATGATTTTTCTCCAAGAAAAAAGTATCAAAGAGGAAACTCTTTAGGAGCTCAATGCAATACACAGAACAAATCACATTTTTTCCAAAATGATATCAAACAAAACTTTTTGAGAAATTCAATTTTTTTAACATCATCAAAATATATATTACCACTTCTTTGAATTTTCATGTTTCATCCAGGAATAGAGCTAAAATGTCATTTCTCATCTTTCTTTGACATCCTAGGCAGATACATGCTTGGATGAATTCCACAGGCTTCTTACAAAATGGAAAGTTGATCCAATGGTTCTGAATTTATCTTCCCTTTTATTTTCATGCACAGACACATGCACTCAAGACAAGACAGTTTTGTAATGACTGGAAATATTTCTTTTTAAAAACTGGTTTTATTCCACTGATAAATTATTGGTTGACTATATTTACAGCTTACTTTTTAAGTAAAATATAGGATAGATTACATATATGCATGTGTATATATATATATATGAATTTTAAGTAACAGGATATATTTTCTGAATAAATCAGATTATTTTATATAGTTTAGTCTTAGTTACAGTTTAATTAATAATTATCATAATTTCCTTTCACAAGTTTTCTTGTTAATTCTTCACTATTCATATTACATTTTTATGTTTTTGAATTTAATAGTTTAATATATTTTGCTATTTTCCATGATGAGAGTAATAATAGTAATTATTTGAAGTCAATTTTAAATATTATAATTAATATTTTCACTGTGCTTTCCATGCCTTGAAAGCCACATTTGCTTCTTTTGTGAAGGTCGCTGCACAATTTCATTAAATAAGTTAATACATATTTAGAATATACTTATAATGTCTGTCATTAGTATTTAAAGATATTATATAAAGTGATTATTCGCTGGATGTTCAGACATGACAAAAATCATTGAAATGTAACACACTAAAATATTAGGAAAAAATCTGTCTTAAAGTACATTGTACAGTGATGGCTAGCAAGAAGTATTGTAATCTGGGTATTAAATTCATAATTAAAGTGTTCAATGAAATCTCACTAGAAATACAAAAGAATGATGTGCATATTTGTTCAATTGTTATTATACTTTTCCTACTCCTGAGAGGTTTTTAATGCATAAGTTAACCACATCTTAATTAAACTAAGAGAACCCTAGTTAAGATTTAGTTTATCTTGTTAATTTACTGTAAATTTTCTATGTCAGAAATGTGATAGGTTTACATGGTGTTTTTAGTAAAGATCATGCCACCTTGTGAAGCCCTGTCTTTGCAAATACATTTATTTACATGTAGCTATTTTTAAATATAATATATTTCAAGGAACTTGCATTAAATACATTTCCAAAATAGAAAAGACCATTGGGATACCCATTTATTATTCAGCAAGGTGGAGGAGGGCAGTGGATGGGGGAAGAACAATAGGGCCTAGAAAGTTTAAGTGACATAGAAAGTCACATGGTTGGTGGCGAAGCAAGCCTCAGTTCATAGCTGTCCTAACATGATCTCTAGGTCCCTCTCCAGTCTCTCACAGGGCTTCAGGGAATGTAAAGTATAAACACACCATACATGTTTTGTTAATTAAATTTACGCTCTTCAAACATGACATTCTCTATGAGTCTCACCTTTGTTAGTTTTAAACTTAGGGATTGATACTTCATAATTATCAGACTTAGAATGCTTCGGATTTTCAGTGCTATTAACAGTTTAATTTCAGATTTCAGTTTTATTGATATTAAGAAAAGTTGTCAATGCAACTTACAACTGTGAAACCTTTTTTCAGAAAAAAGGAAATTATTAACTTATCAAACACATCAAAAATAATTTGAATTATAATAAAAAATCAAAGGTAATCAGGAAAATTCTTGGAGAAGTGACAAGTGACATAGTAAGAACTACAATGAAATAAGAAAACATAGCTTTTAGAATAATAAAGGAAATTTATGAGCAAACAATATTTAAGTGGTTGATGCAAAAAAGGAAAACCAAACCTTTGAAATAGAAAGAAAATTTTCAAACTTATGGAAGTAAATTACAGGGCAAATTGACAAAGAGTTATTTATAGGTACATGTCAACTTATTACGTTAATTGGCCAAGGGAAGTAAACACACAAACACACGTTTGTGCACACACACAAACACACTCACACACAGGCACTTTCTCTCTCTAGATTGCTCTCTGTATAAAAACAAGAACCTGAAATGAACTATTTTTATATTTTTAAAGGGCATTTTGGTACTTTGATTTAATTGGGAAGATTATTAAAAATCTCAAAGTTTGATAACAAAATTAGAATTTAAAAAAGGTTGTGTAAAACAAAAAAGCATAAACATATCAGTGTGAACGTTCTAGGAATCAGAATCAGGAGAAATGTGGGGATTGATTACGGAATAGTGGAGAAATTTTATGGGACAATGAAAATGTTCTATATCTTAAATGAGATCATGATTAAATTTACACCTTATTAAAAAATAGAAATGTACACTAAAAAGGATGGATTTTATTACATACAAATTATTCATTAATTAACCTAGATTAAGAAAAACTTCTGAAAATTTTGGTCTTGTGTATATTTGCACAATTACTACATTTTTTAATGGCACTTTATAATATGAAATTATGGAGTTTTCTAATTTCTGAAATTACTATAAAAATCATGTAAATAACATTTCTAAAGTACTTTGATTCATGAGAGGTCCAAATTGAACAAATATTCACAACATTTATTTTTGAAGAAATTTTCTGTCTTTTTTGAACTCAGTTACAATATTATTTTAATTGACATTATTTTTCTGTTAGCTTTTTACCCTTTCTAGGAATTACTATCACTTACCTCCCTCCCTGTCTCTCTCTCTCTCTCTCACTGATGCTCTCACTCTGTCTCTCAAAGGTCTGTTTTTAGAACCCAAATTATCACATGTAGATTCTTTTAATCTGTTGCGTTTTGACTTCTGATATGACTTTTTCATGTTTGACATTTGTAATCTTCACTTAAAACAGTAAATGATCTACCTTCTGTGAAAATTCTCTTCTTTTTCAGAACTTTTAGAACATTTCTTTAGGCATTAATTTTTATCTTCCAAATAATAAACATTAATGTTTAAATGCCAAATCATGAGACAGAAAAAATTGTATAGCAAGTTGCTTAAGAGGACAAAATACAGATAATATGCACATTATCTTTTTAACTGTTTCGGGTACATGTATGACTTCTACTAATATCTTGATTAAATTCCACCTCAGATGAGGTAAGGTTGAAGAGTACGACATGTTAATAATGAAGAAATTATGGAAAACCCAAATATAAATAACTCACAATAATAAATTGCCATTATTTTTTTTGTTCAAACAATAACAAAAACCAAACACAATATTTTCAAAATTGAAATGAAATAAAGTGAAGTAAATGATGTGGGGGCTCTATGATTAGTTTGCTGGTGTGAAATCTCTTTCAAATGTGTGATACCAGTAAGAACTAGAAAAAAATATGACAATATTCCCTAATTTCTGTATGTAGAAAATGAATAAATGATGTTTTTAAAGCTATAAAAAGAAAATGCCAGGAATTATGCAGTTAAAACTTACCTTCAAGTTATTTTCAATGTATGTGAATAGGATTTTTCTCAAGTTATTGTTATTATCATCCCTATTATTTCATAAATTGGTAGAGTGGCAAATTATTGAATGGATCTGCATATTAAGACGTAACACATTAAATTATTTTTTAACTCTCTTAAATGCATGTACATAACACCAATTTGCTACTTCAGTTAGTGATTAGAGTGAACAGCCAGACTTCACAGAAAACTCTTGATAGACAGAATTATTTTTTTTTACCAACGAACAGCCTTGCTATTGATAGAATATCCTAGTATCTTCTTCTCGCAATTATCTTTCAGACCAAGTATTTACCTGAGACAAAATAGCATCTCAGATGCTAACAAAAATGTATTTGTGTATATGCATAATGTAAATGTGACTATTTTAGGAATATAGTCTCAAATCCAGATTTCACATTCACATTCAGAAAAGGCAAGTACGGAACTCATCAGGTCACAAAGTTTACAAAGTAAGAAACAAAAAATTGCAGAAATGCGCTAATTAATTTTATCATATTTTGTATTTATTTTGCATATATACTGATCTCATTTTATTTCATGTATATTCATTTTTCTCCCTGAAAAAGAGGGTGATAAAGTATAAAACTTTTAAGTATATATAAATCTTTCAAATTAGCTGTTTTCTACCTTATTAGTAAATAATAAAAATGCATGAATTAAAAAATTAGCAAATAATGATTTGTTATTTTTATGGGGGAAATATCTTATGTCTTTTATGCTTGCAAGTAGCAGAGTTTCTAGGATTCAGTAGGGCTTAATAAATTTTTGTTGATTCATAATTAGCTCAAGGGAAAACAAAACAAGGAAAATGTTTAATCAGTTCTAATGAATAATTAGGTTGACTCTTCCAGTAGGATAAATTCCTTGAAGCTAGAAAATGGCATCGTTGTTGTGTTCTCTGTAGCATCTCATCCAAGGCTTAAAGTAAAACAGATTGTAAAAAAAGAGTTTAGGAACAATGGGTCAATAAATTATTTAGAAAAATAAATGTTAATGCAGGGTATATTTGAAACCAGAAAATACTATAGGGAGATATATGGAAACTGTACTCCTGTAAACTTTAAACACAATCTATCTTAAGTAATACATCTGATGGAAGAAATCATGAGTATGTTTTAAATGTACATTTCTATTATGAATATTCATTGAATAAATATCATCAACCAATAGTCCCTCAACAAAAAGGGCTGTCCTTCACATGAATAACCAGATAAAATTACCCTTTCTGAAGAAAAGGTAAGTGCTTTCAGGAGAAAGGAAGTTCTATGAAAGTAAACTATTATTACCTTCTATAGATGTGATACTTTCCAACAACCTTTAAGAACAAGAAGTAAATATATACTTCTAAATCTTAATGTAACAGCACCTTTATCTGGGAGAAAGGCTTGCTTGTGTGCACAGATGGGTACAGATATCTAGGGTACAGATATCTAGGACAGACTGCCCAGGAGTGACAGAGCCAAGAAGAAATAGCTTCTCCATTTTACAACAAAGTTGGCAGACAAGCTGAGTAATTATCCACTGAATGTAAAATCACAGTGGAAATTGGCTGTTTTTCTTTGTTTTGTTTATTGATGTGTTCTTTGCCTAGACATTATTAAAAATGGAATTCAGCAATAGTGAAATAAATATGATGAATACACAAGGATATAGATTTAGGAAAGAAAACAAATCTCATCCTATTTTGCCAGCATGATTTTCTTTTTGTCTTGTTCTTTTGGGTCTTATTATATCCTTCCTCATTTAGTAACACTGTATCGGAAGCTAGGTTACACAATTTAATTTTATATGAAAATAAAAATCTCTCTCACTATACAACTGCCTGTGGTTTTAAATACTTTTATCCTTGACAAATTGGAAAAACTGAATAGTAATAAGGAAACAAAATTTTAAAAAGTTACAGACCACACTTTTTAATGGAAATTTCCTTTTCTCTTGAATAGAATAGTCTGAACAGGCCGGGCGGAGGGGCTCATGCCTGTAATCCCGGCACTTTGGGAGACCGAGGCGGGCAGATCACCTGAGGTTGGGAGTTTGAGACTAGCCTGACCAACATGGAGAAACCCCGTCTCTACTAAAAATACAAAATTATCTGGGCATGGTGGTGCATGCCTGTAATCCCAGCTACTTGGGAGGCTGAGGCAGGAGAATCACCTGAACCCAGGAGGTGGAGGTTGTGGTGAGCCAAGATCATGCCACTGCACTCCAACCTGGGCAACAAGAGCAAAACTTCCAAGAGCAAAACTCCATCTGAAAAAAAAAAAAAAAAAAGGATTGTCTGGACTGTTTATAAAGAAAATGTAAGAAAAAATGTCAGCTATAGTAGAAACTTAAATCAATACAATGTAGAATGTCACTTACACTCACTTTCTGAAAAGCATTGGTGAGTGTCTCCCAAAATGACCTTTAGCCATTTATCTCTTATCTGATTTCTTGATTTTTACTTTTTCTTACTCAACTTTATAAAATTTCCCAGTTATTTATTTTGTGTCTTGTAATCATAATGCAAACATTTGGAAACCTTAGCTAGCATAGACATCCACAAATTTAATAACAATAACTGAGCAACATTCACTTGATTTTTCAATAAAACATATTTTTAATTGCAAACATATTAAACATACCCTACTCTGGTGAAGGACAAAACCAGATGAAGTTATCATAATATAATCTGATAGCCTATTTAATAACAAAACTATTAAAATCATATAGGTTTGGATACTGCACAAGCTATTATAGTTTTTAGAAGTTTAAGCAATTTCTGACATAAGATACAGTAGAGAGCTATCCTCTTGATATGCTAAGCCGTCAAACTTGATTTAAATTTTCTAGAAGTGCTACGTTCTTTGATCATGTGAAGATCCTGAATACAAAGCAATTTAACATAATTGCAATTGAAATAAAAAATATCATATCATTTGTGAAATTTTGCATATATTTTTATATCATCCATATAGTGAAATTGCCAGCACATGCTTGTTTAATAAATACTATTTGTTTTTTATTTATTCACATACTTTTTAAAATTAAATTAATCCTTGTATTATTCACTTTTATTTATACATATGTGTATAAATAGGTTCAAGTAGCAATTTATTCAAATAAAAAATATAAAGGTTGGCACAACAAAAATTTAAAGACCTAAATCATATTAAAGATAGTTAAAAATTAAAAAATCTAGCCTCAGATTCCATATAGACTTGTTTTCTGGCTATTATTAACTTCTAACTTTACTTGATCCCATGTCCTACATGGGTTTAAGCTCCTAGCGTGCTAGATTTTATTTTGCCCCCAAAATAATTAATAATCCATAGCCCTTTAGTCACAGAAGTTTCTATAATGGGAGAAGCAAAATCAATGATTTTTGTATTTTTGTTCGTTATATATTTAAGAATTTAAAGCTTAATACATATTCTTCTCAAGAGTGGTTCTGGAATAATCACTCCAGATAAGGTGAATATACAGTAAAGTAAATAAGATGAAAAAATAATAAATTTAAATAATGATATGTGGGGGTAGAAGTGGGATTCAAAACTTCATTAAGAAAGAAAAACAAAAAATTGTATTTTTGAAGAAATGTAAGTATTTTGTTATGGATAAGATTTAATTTTACAAAAATACCAATACTTCCAAACTATTTTGAAGTTTTGATGTCATTTAAATTGCAATCTATGCTTTTGGAATAGATCCTGAGGTAGCGATTCTAAATATATATACATATAAAAATTCATGGATATAATAGATAAATATTAAAATGTATAAAAATAAATATATAGCATACATACACATATACTTTCATATACACATTCATGTTAAAAATTAAAAACAGTGTAATACATAAATGAATTGTTCGAGTTATTGAGTAATTTGTGGTACTTAAAATTAACATTTAGCATATATAGTGACATAGACAAAACAACAGATAATATGGAATAAATGTATGACCAAAATTTAAACATATATACATACATACATTTATTATATAATAAAATTTAAATTCATTATTAAATAATAGTTTATTAAATAAATAGTACTGGGGAAACTTATCGACCACACTAAAAAAGTAAAATTGGCTATAGAAGAACTAATGAGTTTAAGAGGAGATGAAATTTAAATTAAAAAATTAAGATAGACATATTCTTCAATTATGTTGGCATGAGAAAGGACTCTAAATAACTTGTAAAAGGAGCTAGAGGTTTGACTATATAAATATTTTAATAAAATGCACATAAAATTTAAAAGTAACTGGCAAACGGAAGAATCTCTAAATGCCTAACAGAAGTAGCTAATATTCTAAATTTATAAAGTGCTTTTAAAAAGCCAAATCATCAAAACAGAACAGTGCAACCGAATGAAAAGTTTCCAGAAGACAATGTCGAATAACTTTGTATGTATATGTATTTAAATCTTACTGCGGATGAAATTATAGCCATAATGCGTATCAATTTTCAACAAAAATAGGTTATTACAGAAAACGTGAGAAATGGTAAATGTCATCATGGAATACGGGATAGAGTGATGAATGACAGAAAAAATGTTGTATGATTTTAAGGGTATTTATTAATTATCCAGAAGTATTTATGTCCTTTTTCTCAAATTTATATCCCTCAAAATAAATGAGATGTCTGCATGAACGTGAAAGTAAACTGTCTTTATAACATGATATCCTAATTTAGAAAAGCATCAAAATTGGAAATGAATTTAATGAAAATTACAATTGGAGATCAAACAAAAGTAGGATCACTTGGGGCCACAAAGGCTGTTTTCTTTCTCAGCACGGTGTGACATCTGA
This sequence comes from Mandrillus leucophaeus, assembly GCF_000951045.1. Lineage (NCBI taxonomy): Eukaryota > Metazoa > Chordata > Mammalia > Primates > Cercopithecidae > Mandrillus > Mandrillus leucophaeus. Next base: position 116,690 of record NW_012103909.1, read on the forward strand.
GGCTTTCTGGGGAAGCAGGGCTCACGAGCAAGGGGTGCAGGCATTGTATTCAGTATTCCTTAACGATTGTCTCCTATGCCATCAGCTAAAGAATTCCAGGAAAAATTATGGCATAGAAAACATTCATCATACAGAATTATATAGGGGGAAGGAACATTTATAAATTTGGATATAGATATATTTTAATGAAATTAAAATATATGTAAATGTAAGTAAATATGCTAATATATAAACAGGACTGGCGGTTTGCAGTACTTTTCAAGCTGTAGGAAATTTTGTGCTGGCTCTCTAGTTCCATCGTTGTTAGATGTGGAAATTTTTACTAATGCTAATTACATTGTTTCAAGGGTACAAGGATTTACTACACTAAGAACATGATGGCAGGTCGCAGGGAAATCAAAAGAAGTCTTATGTAAAGATGTGCACTGCTTAGGATTTACCAAGATATAAAAGCTACTGTAGATTGGTGGCCTTGGTCAAGCAGCATAGGATAACTGGTTCACATTGAACTTCTCCTAGTTTGCAAGTGGTGGATCAGATGGTTCTTACTCTTGATATAGCTTTGTTTTGGCCTCATGAATAATTTTCTTTCTCTCTCCCTTTCACCTTCTCCCCACCTCTCTCTCTATCTTTCTCTGTATCTCCCTCTTGGTCTACAATTGAAGTATTTCACCTTACATTATCTTTATGTCTATGCCCCTTTTTCCTTATATTTATACTAATGAATTGTAACTTTTTTTCAAGTAGCTTTAACCTCTATTTTCTGAATCTATAGTGGATGATTCATAACTGATGTGCAATCAAAGTGTAATTGAAGAAAAATGCCAAGAGAAAACACATATTAATAATTACAAATGAATAAAGATATATAGAAATATGAATATAATATATATTTGGATACATACGTAAAGTATATAATTTGTAGATAAATAATTATATATGTATTGTTGTACAGACGGCAAATAAATGGACCCTGCTTAGTATGTTAGGCTGCCATCAAGCGTATTACACTGAAACGCCTAATGAACCTGATAATATCATGAGAAACAAAATAGAAAAACATCTTTATAACACAATATAATGTTCTTTAAATGGTCCTGACTCAGCTAGTCATTGAAACTAAAATGAAATTAAAGTTTCTGGGAAGCTGGGGAATTTAGGCGTCTGTGTCTGTTAGACTCCCTGAAAGGACAGTCAAATCTACTGAATTTTAGTCCTATTTTCTGAAGATGAAAAACAGAAAATACTAAAAGCTAGAACCACCTTTTCATGTCTTCAATCTTGAATAATTTCTTTTCACTGCTGACTGTGATTTAATAATAAACCAAGCTGAAAGCAACTCTGAATAGTTGTATTTGTCAGTCTCTGACACTATATGGAGCCTAGTGGAGGGAGCAGATGGGTCCTAATAGTGGCTAATTGTTGTGGATGAATGTTTTTCCCACCTACAAATTCACAAATCGAGATATTTTCCCCTAGTGTGATGGCATGAGGTTGGAGTCCTCATGAGTAGGATTAGCACCCTTAAAAAAGAAACCTCAGGGGTTTTCTCATTATCTTTCTGCCAGGAGAGGATAGAGTAGGAAGTCAGGAATCTGCAAGCGGGAAGAGGGCACTCAGAAGAACTAACCTATTTGATCTCTGACTTTCAGTCTCTGAAACTGTGAGAAATACATTTCTGTTTATAAGCCACTTAGTCTTTCATACCTTGTGTAGGAGTCCAAACCAAGACACCAACTTGGTAGAAGTGTGGTTGTTTTTTCTCTGAAATTTACAAATTTATTTCATAAAGATGTTTTATATTTGTAATCAGCGAAAATATATACTTGGAATAAAATAAGTATTGTGAATTATAATTGGACATTTCATTGTATTATCTCATATAAATGAAATTAAATAAAAAAGTTTGTGTTCATATTTTAATTCAGGTTAAATCTAGCCGCAAAGAGGTATTTCTAACAGAATCTAGTAAAGAAAAAACTCCCTTTGTGAGGATCAATTATTTGGGGAGCTATTTTTTCTCTGGAGAACTTATAGAAACCTGTATTAACAGACTGTCAGTTTCCTTTTATAAAATGCAATGCTAAGTAATCCAGCTTCTTTGAGATGTCATCTTTGTGGCTTTTCATAGTGTATCATTTCACTAGGTAATTATTCCCTCAAATGGGTGAACAGTATGTACCACTAACATAATGGTGACTTGCATTCTTGAATTATAATATGTTCAAAAATTCATTATACTTATTCTAATGTTTTTGATATTAAATTGGTATGCTTAAAATAAACCTAATTTTCTATATTTCTTAAACTGAAATAATAGGTGCTCATTCCTTCTTTATGGAAAGTTGCTCCTTCCCAATATGTTGCACATTTCATCCAAAATTTATCTACGTACAAGGAGGTTTTCAATAATTGGTTGTCTAAAAAACTCTCCATGGCAGACAAAATAACATGGTATTTTCCTTACCATGATCTGGCTACAACTATTGCTGTGAAAATTAGAGCTCAATGCTGAACTCCTAAGACACTAACAATTCCCAGCTAGTAACAGTGTATTAACTGGGTAATTGTATTGAATCCTCTAATCATAGAGGGTCAGAACTTTGCCATCACAGAGGAAAACATGTTTCAGGTATAGATTTGCTTTTGATGCCCATTGGTGTTGACATATTTGGACTTCTGTATTCTTTTTCCAGCTCCTGGCATCTCAGACAACATCAGTTCTGCAGTGGACACTGCTGGTTCCATCCTCAATACTCTTCACTAGGACAGGGTATACATCCCTGGGCGTTATCAGGATTGGCTGCTAATAGCTAATAGCTTTCTCACTATCTGGAGAATTGATATCACCCAGTGATAGACTTGTATGAACTAAAATGGACCGCCCTCTTCCTTGAGAAGAAAAAATCTCTGTAGCTCCTTTTTTGCTCCTTACCCTCCCCATGTGATGAAACTGAAGCTAGATTTCAGCGGTCGTGTGCTTAGCTTTTTTTCCCGCTATTCTAACTGCCCTTCTTGAGTAATTTATTATATACATTAATTTTACAAGAATCTTCACCTAAGATTTGGCTTCTAGGCATTTCACTAGGGTCTTTTTTTATAGCAAAGGAATTTGTTACAAAATTAATTTACTGTAATAAATCATTTGGTTCATACACAAATAATTTACTGTTTTTCATCATGAGTCCCGTCATCTGGAAGTATCTGGCTTGATGAAATGACAGAATGGTCAGCTAAAAGATAAGTCATGGCACCTGCTTAATGACACACCTGCAGGCTTAGGATAGTTTTCTCCAAGATTTGTTATATGCCTTAAACCATAGCCAGTATATAATATCACCCTCCGTGTAGTCTTGATTCACATACATGGGAATAAAAGATAAAAAACGGGGATGATCCCTTTCACTATTACAGCTAATAAACGATTTGAAGAATTTTGCTTCTTATCTCTGATCTCGTATAATGGGTGGGTTTGCTTCTTATCTCTGACCTCTTATAATGGGTGGGTCTCTTATAATGGGACTCCTGAGAAAGGAGAATTTCAAAAAGAAAAAGGTTGTGAATCTGGTTAATTAAAAGCAGAAACTTTCCACTTGCCATTTTTACTTTATTGTAAAGCTAAATGAGCAGAAAGGAAAAGGAGTTCATTCTTCTAGTTGGTATAACTTATCTTTATAAATCAGCTGGATTCACCAGATCTGAGAAGGAGCAAAATCAGGAACTATTTGATCTGAGTATATACCTCTGCTAGTATTTTGTCAGCAAAGGACTCTACAAGTCTTCATGCAAAGAAAGACACTTTATGTGTAAATCATGTATGTCTTTCTTTTCTGCTCATTAGCAGTACATTGTCACAAATATATCTGAGAGAGTTTTAAAAAACTGATATCATGAATCTTCCTATATATGTAGAGTCTTTAACACTGCATGTAATTTTTGCCTATACATACATACACATATAGTATGTTCATATAATTTATGTCTACATATTTTCGTAACTGTAATTTATTATCATGAAAGTTTTGTGATTTTGTTGTTTACACAAAATTAAGTATTTTCAAAGAAAATATTTTTTTCAATAAGTTAAATGCCAGACATCACAATCATGAATGACAATTTACACGTGCAGCTACAGTTAATTGGTTTTCTAATTTCTTTATTGAGTTTTCCACCGATTTGGTGAAATAATGTACTACCAGTATGAAGGGAAATGTGTTAATTTTGTAGGAACTCTACCTATGGCATGGAGGAAGTGTAAATATTGCTATCAATCATATATGGTGCAAACAGCATCAGGCTGAGGTTCATAACAGGTGGGTTAGCTTCAGTTCACAGCTATGACAACTAACCAGTCACACCCTGTGCAAGTTATTTGACCTATCTAGGGTAACACATTTGGGAATAATAAACCTTGTGAGTGGGATAGAAAGTAATACACTCTTGAGTAGTGAAATATAAGAATAATAGTCTTACTCCTGTGTCTGCTGACTAGTAATATGTCATTCTGTTGCTTTAAATGAGTTAACAAAGCAGGAAATAAATTTACTAAAACATTTTTTAACTCTTAACTATTTGACCTTGTAAACTTTTAATATTGTATTAGTCAGAAAACATATTGAGCTATTCTAATTAAATATACTGTTTCTTGTTATTATTTTGGTGATACTGAAATTTCTTTAGCTTTGTTTGGAATATCTATTATATATGTAGGTAAAACATCAAGTCAATATATGTATCTTTGTCACATTTAAATTTCCTCAGAGCTTATTTAGCAGTGATTAGAGTTGTTAAACATTCTTTTTGTTGATAAAACACACTCACATACACACAGATCTTGCACAGGGAACTAGTATCATCTCTCTATAATGAAATAAAATATAAAATATAATAATGTGTTTTGCTTCATTTTGTAGGGAATAACTTCTTTAGTTTTCTACTGTAACTGTCAATTGCTATTTCCTTATAACTGGTTACATTTAAATGGTGACACATTAAATTATTTTCAACATTTTTACAAGTAAGCACATATATAAAGGGAAAAATACATGATGACTTTTTTCTTCATACTCTTCTCATGTTACGTCCTCCTATTTTGACAGAAATTAAAAGTAACTGAAATTCTTCTGATCACTTTTCAAAGACTCAGTGTGTCCATAACTAAGGAAAGATCCCAGCAGTTGTTTGAAAAGAGGACTTGTTGACATTAAAAGAATTTCAGAGAGGTGTAAATTAGCTTTGCTTTTCATTTAGCAACTGACAGATGGTAATATTTCAAGAAGATAAAATAACAAAGTGATTAGCTGTTTGACTATTCCTCAAACTTTTTTTTCATGCTATATTTCCAGAAGCCAATGTTGATGACCTGAAATCCTCAGAGTGTTCTGAAAGAAAAGATTTGAACAATGAAAATTTTTATCTTTATGAAAGGAGATTTCCTCTGAATCTCTAGAAAACTCAGGTGACTCTGGGCAATGTAGATTCAGATCAGGTATGTATTCAGGGAGGAGTCAGGTTAAGCCAACGGGGAAAGTTACAAGAGCTTTCTTGTTCGACTCTTGATTAAAATAAATAAATAAGCCGAGAACATTTAAGCAAAGCAGGAACTCCCCAGTTGGCCATAGTCTCTTAGACTCCTTACTGTTCTATACCTGGCACTCCTGAGAACGCTGTCCACCACAAGAAGGTTTCTCAACAAGTATTTGTTGAAAAAACGATTGTTACTTCTTTCCCTTGAGACAACTTGTGCTTCTGCCTCGTGAATTTTATTTTCCCAAAATTGCTCAATGTTTTAATGATGTCCGACATTTAATGAAGTATTTCAGAAGTTCAAGAAATTATTTTGAAAAAATGATGAATGAGCAAAGTTATATATTGTGCAATTAGACTTGGAGAAAGAACGACATGTGATTTCTTTTCATAGTCCTACTTTTATAACCAATCAAAGCTCATGTAATTTAATTTTGTAGTCTTCTACAATCTGGTCTCCCACTACCTTTTAAACTCTAATTCCACTTACATTCATATATTAATGCAACCTCATATTCAGACTGATCTCAATATTATTCAAGGTCCAGATCATAATTGCCCCTTCTTTAATGTTTTCTCACAGAAATGGTGATCCCTCTTCCATAAGCCAATTTGTATCCTGCTTTCCTTTCAAGGTATTATTTATATGTCTTCCAAAAACCTTTTGATTATTCTAGCCTATTAATCTATTGGCGACCAGAGCTTGTATCTCCCAAGGTATTCAGTAAATATGATTTGTACTTTCATGCATTTTTACCAATTGTTTCATGTGTTTCTGTCTTGTTTCCTTGCCAATAGATCACTAAATGAAGACTACATTGGAAGATTTGGCTGGAAAAGTTAGTTAAGGCTATGCATAAAGTGTCTTTATAAGGAGAATGAATTTTATTATGTGAGACAGGCTAATTTTTGTAGTTTTAGAAGAGGTGGGGTTTCACCACGTTGGCCAAGTTGGTCTCGAACTGCTGTCCTCAAATGATCTGCCAGCCTCGGCCTCCCAAAGTACCGGGACTACAGGCATGATCCACCAGGCTCAGTCGAAATGTAAGCATTTTGTCAAGAATTTTCTAAGAATATTTAAATTCTTCAGCTTTCATTTCCTTTCAGAAGACTCAAAAGAAAATATACACAACTGTAGTGACCAATAGATGTTTGAAGTTATCACTGTAATGAAATAGTTATAAAGCCAATTTAGTTCATATAATATAGTGTATATTTTTACGAAGCATTGACTTGAACAGGTGAAAGTAGAAATGACGAGAACGACAATATGAAGAATGCAAAATTTTACTTTTAAGAAAAAATATCATATCTCCTTTTAATTAAACATATTTTGAAAAAAATTATACTTTTAGGATCTTACATGACATTTTGAACTATAATATTTTTTGTCTTATTAATTTTTAGCCAGGTCATGTTTTACTCCTCACATTTTTAGTTTAATTTGAAACTTTTAAAATAATCTTTCAGCACCATCTCTATGACAATAAAAATTTAAACCTTGAGACAACTGAGAAATATTATCTATGAAGAAAAAACACATTCAATTATATTTATCTTTTATATAATATTACATTACAGCTTATTATTATATTAATATTTTATTTATACTCAAAATTAACTGTAAGGAAAATTAGCTTACTATTTATTATTTCCTGAAAGTAAAGAGATGCATCAGAACATTTACTCAACTTTGCTGGTCATTAGATTATTGTCTCATCATATTCTAAATTATCCAAATAGTCCATGCTTTGTTTCAATTACTGGAAGAAAATGACAGCAAAACTGAAAATATATTTTTAGAAATGTGATTCATGTTTAGTACTCCTGCAGGAATGCTTAAAACTTAACAGTACAAAAGTTGAAATTGGTTGATATGACTAAGATCTTTACTATGGCTAGAGTCTGATGCAAAGATATTTATATTAGGTTGACACAAAAGTAATTGCAGTTTTGTCATTGAAAGTAATGGTAAAAACTGCAATTACTTTAACGTCAACCTAATACATTCTAAAACCATTTTTGTATATTCATAATTCAGTTTCAGAAAATGTATCCACATAGTGAGTGATTTGGGGTATACATTTTTCTAAAGGGAGTTTTTACTCATTCAAGTACTGAACTGAACTTTCAGCTAGGTTTCATAGGGATATTTCTCATCTCTTCCAAATAGTATAAAACAGTAATTTTGAGTATTTGTAATCATCATTTTAAATATGTCTCAAGAGAGACCATTTCATTTTCAGTGTGCCTTGTCACAAAATTTATCTTAGAATTTATGTAAATTAATTGATAATCTGTTTTCTTATTCAATATAAATTGGTCTCATGGGGCAGGGAAAGAGTGGAAGTTGTAAGTCTACTTAAACTATGTATGTATGTTTTTGCACCATATATATGTGGTGTGAATAAAATCAATGGTTTGAAGAATCTCTGTTCTTGCATTGGTGCAGTGTTTGTACCTCAACAGGTATCAGAATGAGGACTTGAAATGGAGATAAAAGAATGTGGATTAAGATGAGCTCCCAAACTAATAGTTTTTCTTTTCTTCCCTCTTTGTTTCTTCTTTTTTGAATTATTTCTTTCATTTTTTAAAGCTCTAAATTCAACCTGACATTTTTAAGAAGCCAACACAAATACTCAAATATTACTACCCTAGTAAGGCATGAAAAATAGTGACAACACAATTGTTATAAAGTCATTTTTTATACATTTTACATGTGCAATATGGAATTGTCAAAATTTTTCTAGCAGGGAAGTTATATGATCAGTACAGTGCTGTAGAAAGTAAAATCAAAATAAGACATTTGGAGATGTATAAGTTTAGAAATAGGAAGATTATTTAGAATATAAGTACTATCAATTAGGTATGCAATGAGAAGGACCTGAACTCTAATGATGACAATGAATATGAAGTATTATATATAACTTAATATATGTAGTTGAATAAATAATTCGAGGGAGTGGATATGTAGAATAACATTATCACAGGTGAGCTAAAATAATTTATAGATGATGTCAATGTTTCAAAACCGAGAGAATAAGAAAATAAATATATTCCTAAAATTGAAAGAAAGTTATGAAAAGAGTATGATATTACTCAGGTTATAATTTACTCAAAAAATTAATGGATGTCTGCAAATATCTATTTATTACACACACAAACCATTGGAGCCAATCGAAGGAGTGAACCCTTTGTAGGGAGGATTTTTATGGAGAATAAAAGGAAAATAACGGACTGGATGGAAGAGAATCAGCATTGGCCCTAGGATTACCAAAGACTCATTAATCTCTTCAAGACTAACAAATCTCTTCATTGTTAGGTTTACTAATACTACTCTTTCCTCTCCATTATACTTGAGATACTTTTTTTTTCTGAGGCAATCACTTAACATTGTTACTAAACTTGCTGTCTTCACCTCTGCTCCAAGAACATTTTTGTGAGTCAAATTACCATGTTCTAATGTGGGTCTAGGATGAGGAGACTTACTTTCATCTCTAGTACTTGCCAACCCTGGACACACACAAAGAGTATATGTCATCTGATGCTTTTTAATTAATATTCTAAACTGCAAAATTAGGTGAGGTGATTAGAAATCTCAGATTACTTTGCATTTTAGCCATCTGACATCTCATAAGCTAAATTTGGATTAAATAACTGACTCTACGTTATTTTTGAATTGAGTATTTGTGAACCAGCTATCAGAGTTAGAGTACTGATAATTAGCTTCTACACCAGAATAAACTATACTAACAACTGCCATATAAATAGAAAAATATTAGATCAGATCCCAAATCATTACTTCTTTTCCTTTCTGCCTATATTGCCATGATTTTGCAATTGCATATTTCTCTGGTAATCGAACATATGACATATGAATTTTAATTTGAACTTGAATTTGCAGAATATCAATTTCCTCTCCTAAAACTCGCAGATGACAATTCCTACTTTACAGAATAACATTAAGTATTAACAAGATGTAATGTATATAAATACAATATACAAAGTGTGAACCCCTATTAAAATGTGAGAATACATTTTACAAGCAATAATAACAATCTCTCACAATTTGTACTTAACCAACAGTTGTCAAAATGAAAAGTATGCATAAAATGAACATGTAATGTGTCTTTATGGTCTGACCAAAAAGACTACAGTCAATCAGTTTATATATACATAGCACTTTTTTTTTCATGGAGCAGCCAATTCTATACCTTGTCACACAATAGAATGTTATTTTCTTTTTAATCTCCATAAAAATCTTCCCCCTCAAGGGTTCACTCCTTCAACTGGCTCAAATGGTTTGTGTGTGTAATAAAGCTTTACAATTGTTCACTATAATACTGCTTTTTCCTGAAGGAATTATTGTTTTGTAATTATTATTGCAAATCTAATGAGAACTAAGACACAGAATTTGTTGTCATTGGATTTATATGTCACTTTGGGAGATATAAAAACAAATAGTCATTTATGCTACACATCAAATTGATTTAAATGTTTAATAATGACAAATCCTAACAGTGATGAAAGCAAAGAGGAATTTTTGAGTTGCAAGAAGGAAAATAGACCACTTCATCTGGAGGAAGTATAAACTGAGTTTTGAAGGATGAGTAGAACTACAGTTGCAAAGGAAGTAGACAGGGGCGAAAGACTATTTTACATGAAGGGTTCAGCATTCACTTTTTCAACAAGTGCATATTGATTGTCCAACTCTAACAGGTACTTAGCTATGATCTGGAGATAAAAACATAAATAATAAATGGACCTTACCCTTTAGGCACAAGAGAAAGAGGAGAGCAATACAGTTCAGTGAACTAAGTGCTCTGATGTGAGTTTGTTACGGGAGCATAGGAAAAAATATATCTCCACTAAAACAGGAAGTTCATGGTGTTCAAACAAGAATTGACCTGCATTTTTGAATTATAAGTGAGTTTACAGGTAGTTAAAAAATGACAGACAAGGTAACAACATGTACAAAAAAGTGTTGTTGTAAAATAGATTGATGGGTTAAGTGGCAAACAATGATTTTCTATCTCTGAAGCAATAGAGTATATTAAAGGGTGGTGAAGGATACACTTGGAATGGTAAGCTTGTATTTAGTTTGCTAGGCCAGTGTTGAAAGAATGACTGAGAGAAACAATAGCAGAATTTTAGGTTTCAAAGTTTTAAATTTGCATTGTATTCTTTTATTCAGCCAGTATTTATGAAATACTACATTTTAAACACTGTTTTAACACTGTGGTATACAAAAGAGGTAAGGTTCTTGCTGTCAGGAACCTTATGTTCTTGAGTACTGACAGTGAAAGCTAATGAAGAATACAATGAAGGAGAGAGCATTTAAAAGAATAGTCAGTTAGATAGTCACTGCCTTAATATATTACAGACATATGGATTTTCACTGAGACCTTTGCAGAGATAGTGAGAAAGAGGAGAAGAATTTGAGGTTCATATGAGAAGTTTTAATTACATCTCTTGGTGAATTATTTGGTGTGCCAAGGGGTAGGTGAGTACTGAAAAGGTCTCTAGTAAATATCTCAGGTCTCTGGGATTGCAAATGATGAAAGCTATCATTTATAATGGGACAAATGGAGTATCAAGTGTCTCCTGATGTGATGCACATTGAAGGCTGAAAAATACGTACTGTAGTATCCCTGCCAAATTCTATAGCCTGTACTCAATCATGAGGAAAACCAGACAAACTCAGATTGAGGAACATTCTACAATTTAACAGTCATGGGCATTTAAAAAATATCAGGGTCATGAAAGAAAAAGAAAGTTTGAGGAACTGAACACATGATCTTGAGTTGGCTATGATTCTTGCACATTTTCTATAACTGGTATTACATCAAACTGAAAAAAATAATGAAAACAAACAAAAATTGGACAGGGAAGGAAAAACACAGAAAGAAATAAAGGGAAAGAAAACTTCTGAGAAAGAATATATGGCTGTTTGGTAGGAAAATGGAGGGTGAAGAGCAATCTGCTCAACTCTTCTTTCGGAAGTATGCTAAAATTAAGAATTCGAACCTCCAACCTTTTTGTTTTTTCCAACCTTTTTCTTTCTTAAAACAGTTAATGATCATCTAAACACATAATGTCCTCCCAAAGTGCTGGGATTACAGGTGTGATAACTACTTCTAATATTTATTATAATAGTTAATAAGTCAATACTTTTATTCAATTTACTTTTAGATATACTGGCTAGGTTCCCAAGATCAGCTTTCCAACACACAGACTACGTATGTCATTGCTCTTGTAATACTTTTTAGTTTTTATACATTATGTGTTTAGATGATCATTAACTGTTTTAAGAAAAAAAAGTTGGGGGAAAAAAAAAAAGGTCGAGGCGGGCAGATCACGAGGTCAGGAGATCGAGACCATCCTGGCTAACACGGTGAAACCCGGTCTCTACTAAAAATACAAAAAATTAGCCGGGCACAGTGGCGGGTGCCTGTAAGTCCCAGCTACCCGGGAGGCTGAGGCGGAGCTTGCAGTGAGCCAAGATCGCGCCACTGCACTCCAGCCTGGGCGACAGAGCGAGACTCCGTCTCCAAAAAAAAAAAAAAAAAAAAAAAAAAAAGTAGTTATCAATTTTACATTATAGGTATTAACCTAAAATATGTACGTGAATAGCTAAAATATTTTTGGGTACTCACTATTTCCTCAAGAGCCTAGGCAAGCCGAAAGCTTGATCCCTAAACAGTCTTCTATCCAGAAATTGGTTTTGAAGAATTTCTATTTCTGTGATAACAAGCTTATGGGTAACAGAATCCTGCCTCTAGATTATCCTCTGCTTTTTATTGACTTTTCACATTAAGTTGTGATCATGGTACCTTTAAAAAAAAACAGAGAACTAGGATTTTATCAAACTTCTAAAATAAATTTTATGAGAAATTGTTTACTTACTAATAAATGTTTGTTTGCTGTCTATGTCAGGGGCAATGTTTGTTCTGAGTTTTTTTTAGTAGTAGTGAGTTTGTTGGGGAATAGTTAACTCTTATTCATATCAAATTTGGAAACTGCTAAAAGTCCACTAAAAAAATGAGCATTACTAAACGGGCTTTACTCATTCAGCAGCGTACATCTTGATGGAGAAAAACAAAATATTTGCTGATCTAGATGCATAAAAGAGCTTAGAGTTCATCCCAGAATAGTACTTGAATTCATGGAATGGTTGAGGAATAGGAAACAAGAGATATATTGGAAAAAGAATTTTAATCTAGAGTTATAAACTAGCTAATGACAATCCCTACAGTCTATTTGTAAATTCTGACTGATATAAACAATTTGTTTCAGGCAAGGTAAAAGGCATTATAAGATGCGAGAGGAAGCTAACACCAAATATAAGAAATAGTTGAGTATTCAACAGAATTAAGTTAGAGGAGAAAATTTCACAGAAATTACTGCTCAGGAGAGTCTTAGTCAGATGGGCAGGAATAAATGTTACAATAAATCACTGCAGGGGACAGGTACATACACAGTTAGCAATCCCTCTATATTTTTTCCCCTTGTGCCAGGGCAGAGGACTATCCTTAGGAAGAATATTCACAGGAAACAGTTCAAAAATAATGGTCCAAAGTCCACATGGCCTACTGACCCAAATCTTTAATCTGACTCCTTATTCAAACTTTCCTTCAATAGTAACCCTGCATTTCAGAAGTGAAAGAAAAAAAGCCATTCCTATGTAACCGAACAAAAATAAAAACTGCATATAAAGGTTTGGGTGAGTTTCTCTGGTTGACAATACTTTATGAGTGTTGTCACTTGTCATTGTTGGGAGAAATAAGTACTGTGGGCACAATTACTGGGAAAGGACACCCGGAAGCTAATACCCGAAGCCTCCTGGACTCTGCCCTATGCACCTCTTTCCTTTGCTATTTTGTTCTATATTCTGTTACTGTAACAAACCACAATCATGATAATATGGTTTTTCTGAGTTCTGTGAGTTTTTCTAGCAAATCATTGAACCTGAGTGTGATATCAGGAATCCCAGCTCACACCCATATAGACCAAAAAAAAAAAAAAAGGATAAACAATCTAAAGCACTACTTCTTTCTATTTAACCTAACTTCTCATTTAATAATGTGAAAAAAAGGGCAACAATTTTATCATTTGCTGAATTTCAAAATTACTAGAAACCTAAATAAATGTAGGATATTTTAAAAAAGAAGTATTTATAAGGAATTATTTATAACATGGATATTTGCAGGCAAATATGCATTAAAAGGGGAGTAAATCTTGAAATAGGAACTAATAATAAAAAATAATTTAGAGTTTACTTACAAAGCTTTCAATTTTTGTTATAAATATTTTCATATGCTATGACCTACTTTTGTTGAACTGTTTGCTATATTTCCAGTTTCCAGTGAATCATCAATACATATTCTTGAGTAAGAATACTTGCCGAATCAAATTACTAAAGCCATTTATTTTAAAGAGTTATTAACATTTTATGCAATTTTATTAGTTTATTTAATTTATTTTAACTGAGGGTCTTGTCCCCATGACACAGAAATAACTTGAAAGATTATTTCTTTAAAAGCTTGAATCACAGCTCCCTTATGACATTTAGGCCCCATGACTGAGCCAGACACTCATTCAATGTGTCTTCCACAACATTGTCGAATGTTTTCTCTCCATGACCATGCAAGGTGACTTCTCTTTGTCTTATTCTTTACCACACGTTTATTCAGTATAACCCTGCATAGCTGAAACCTATCTGGGAGCAATGTTTTAGTTGTTTGTTGATTGCATAATTAGTGTCACACAAATTACTTGAGGCATGATGCTTTTGTGGCTGGGGGTGGTGGAACATGCCTGAGATCCCAGAACTTTGGGAAGTTGAGGTGAGAGGATTGGATGAATCTGGGAGGTTGACACCCACCTGGGCAACATGGTGAAACACCATCTGTACAAAAAATACCAAAATTAGCCAGGCATGGTGGCAGGTTCCTGTGGTCCCACACTCGGGAGGCTGAGTTGGAAGAATTGCTTGAGACTGGGAGGTTGAGGCTGCAGTGAGCCCAGATCCCACCACTGCACTACAGCCTGGGCAAGGGAGCGATACCCTGTAACAACAACAACAACAACGGAAAGTTAACAGGTTTCCATTTGATACTAGTTTGTTATATATTCATGTCCTCTGATATTTTTCTGTTTCTTGTGCTGCTTTCTACCTGAAATAGTTCCCACTCATCTTTTTCTTCTTTACTTCATCCCGGACCTTCAAGACCCAGCTCAGAAGTGTCTCACTCCCATGTAATAAGGCTTTTCTTCCTATAGTTTCTCCCCCTCGCAAGAATATATCTAGCTTATTTTTACATCTCCCTCAGAAATCGGTAGCATAGAGTTTTGCGTATTACAAATGTTCCATAAATATGTGTTGACTTGAAGTACATTTAGTTAAATTAATATGAATTTTTCTAAAAATGCATTTCCAATTGGAAATAAATAATTTAGTATTCATAACACAATATACTCTTCAAAGATCAATAAAAGGAATCACTTCTCTATGAGAAAAATATTTGTATTTTTTTCTAACAGCTTTGAATAAATGACTAGTCTTCAAGTAGAAGGCTGCTGGGATTTAATCATTATATCCCCAAAGATTTCCAAAGTTACCTAACAAGTATTCTTCAACTGTCATTTACTGCCAACTCAAGGGAGCTTTATCTGAAGAACAGTAAAAACTTAAATCTGTTGTTTTCCCATGATGGTTCAATAATTTCATGACTTAATGTTTTCTTTCCTCTAACTATAATTTCTTACTGTTCAAAATATTTAAAAAATTAACCTTGGTTATAACCCTATCATTTGAGGCCTCTAGCGATTTGTTATTTATATCGTTAGAGTTTGGGTGCTACTTTAATAGAAGGATTTATTTTTCTCACTTAATGAAGTCTGTTTTATTTTAAATCATTTCTCAAGGCCATAATTTGAACTCATGGGATTGCTAGGCAATTCACTGCTCTATGAGTAATTTCTAAATTGCTTTTTAAAATTTATTATATACAGGAAAATGTGGTTTGAAAACTTTATGATAAACTTAATACATGCTAAAAGTATACTCTTGTGAAAGCAGATATATCTGTTTTGCAGCTATAGTGGCAGTTCACTGTGAATCTTCATAAATTCACAGGCATATTATTAGCTTCCATTATAATGGAAAAAATAACTATAAGAAACTACTAATACTAATATATTAAACAGGAAGATAAAATGTCAAAAATGCACTCATATGAACAAGCAAAAGCAGAATATTTTGTTTTATTATTGTTGTTATTATTATTCATGGCCAGTTTAAGAACACTGGTATTGTTATGTTCCTGCTAATCTAGTTAACAGATTCGATAATTATAGTAGATTTACTATGACCTATGTTTTTTCCTATACTTACGCAGAAAATTGATAACCCTATAATACGGGCAAGCATAGTATTTTTTATCATGCCAGATGTATAGTAGATATGTAATCGGTACCAGTTGTCAAAATGTGGTGAGTTGATATTTATGGAGGTGGCTATACTCTGGCTTCCTCTGTCCATTCTGAAGAGGACAAGGAGATAACTGATCCTGTGAACAAGATAGGTGGAGATTTGGGGATGCCAACATTTTATTTATAAACTCCAATTGTGTCTTGATTTGGTAAACACATGACTTTCATTCATACTGAACGCCCCTATCGAAGAAGGATTACCTTCTTCGTGAAAGTAAACTATTTCAGCACACAACAAAGCATTCATTGAAACAGGCAATTCTAACAACTTTTGAGAAACACACTCATTCCACACACGCCAAACATTTGCTGCTGCCTCATTAGGCTAGTATCTCACTTGTAAAGGCTAACTAAATATCATCCAAGTCCATAAGCTTTAAAAATTTAGTTTTTACATTTTGTTTCAGAATCATTTAAAGTAACTGAAGATAACGGGCCTCCCAAACAGATATCAAATTCCTTGCTAGAATTTAAATTTTACAATTTCCCAATACATCACCTATATTTTTGCATATTTCCAGTGGTTCTTATGAGCTGATAGTGAAATAAATGAGAGATTAAAGTTAAAATATGAATACATACAATATGTCAATAGATGAAATGTGGAATTTATGAGTCCCTATTAGGCTTCATAATAGGAATGTACAGAATTATTCATCTTTAATTAGCAAAAAGAAGTATCTTGAAAACATTTTGAGACTATATTAATGAAACTCCATGGAATTAAGCATTTAAGCTTTTCCATTCACTGGGCAATTCAAATATTCAGAGGGGTAGAATGCAATATAGGCAAGCTCGATTCAATATATAGTAATTTCGCATAAACATAATCAGTGTATTAATTCGTGTATGTGTGTCTTTATTCAGATTATATAAATTAAAAAAAAAACTGAAGTGAAGTTCATATAGGTACTATCAGATACATGATAAATATGTTTATATCATTTTAATACAGTCAAGGAAGTAAGCCTTTAAAGATTATTCATTCCAAACATCTGCCCTTAGAAAAAATTAGCTAATTCATTTCAGTACAGTGAAAAAAAGATAATCTCAGTTAGATATTGTTATCTATGTAACATCAGTTGTTTTATAGTAGGAGAAAGCAGTAAATATTGATCACTTATAATGTGTAAGGAAAAACTAAATGTTTTATGTAAGTTATTACATCTTTACCAAATACCATGCAGATTTCCACATGGCATAAGTGATGATTGGAGAGGTCACATCACTTGTTCAGGGAAACACAGAACAGGTCTGCTGAATAGGTGTGTTGATCTAAGATAATCAGTTCTAATTATCTGAGCTATATTTGTGTGTTTTCTTGCATAGTTCCCCAATAACTAATTGATTCAAAAATAATGTGAAACAGGGAAAAATACCTAGTAACTGGAAGCCCATGTTCTGTCCCAACTAAACAAAAAAAAAACAAAAACCATTAAATAATTTATCTTGAAACATGATGGGTTATATTCTGAATCAGAGCAGGAAGCATGTCTTTTTTTGTCCCCTACTGTACCACATGGCTTATCATATTGCAGGCATTAATACATATTGCTTGATAAGTGATTAAATAAGCATCAATACAAATATGAGAGGGGATACAGAGAGAGAGAGGGAGACTGACAGAGAAAAGGTAGATGGAGGGGGAGAGGGAACAAAATGGGAGGTCATAAAAAAAAAAAAAAGAAAAACTGAAGGAGTCATTTGCAAAGTGTTAAAAGATAAGCCAATTGAGTTCAAGGAATTAGATTTTATCTTTTCTCTTTATACATCTTATTATGCACCTGCAGTTTCTAACACTGTATTAGGCAGGAAAAATTCAATGGTGAATAAGATAAGGCAACCTATTTCCTCATAGAGAGTAGAGCCCAAGGAAAGGAGAGAGAATAAAGAGCAATTACCATTAAGTGTGTTACGTGATAGGAAAGGGAAACTGGGGAATTCTAAGAGGAAAAAAAAATAATGGCAACCAAACAATATTTGGAAATCAAAACTTTCCAAGAAAAGTAACATTGAGGGCTAAATCTAAGGATTGAAAAGAGTGAAACTGTGAGCAGTTTAGCAAATAAAAAAAGAAGGAATTATTGGTTGGGTGTGGTGGCTCAGCCTGTAATCCCAGCACTTTGGAAGGCCGAGGCGGGTGGATCACCTGAGGTCAGGAGTTCAAGAACAGCCTGGCCAACATGGCGAAACACTGTCTCTACTAAAAATACAAAAATTAGCCAGGTGTGGTGGCGCGTGCTTGTAATCCCAGCTACTCAGGAGGCTGAGGCAGGAGAATCGCTTGCACCTGGAAGGCGGAGGTTTGCTTCAGTGAGCCAAGATTGTGCCACTGCACTCCAGCTTGCGCAACAAGAATGAAACTCTTTAAAAAAAAAAAAGAGAGAGAGAGATTATTAAAGAATTGTCTATTTCAGAATTTTCAGATGTAATATTTCCTTTTCCTGGGTAGATCTATAGTAGTCTTTATGGAATGTTGATTTAGCTCAGAAGTTTGTGTAAGATTCAGAGGACTTAAGGAAAAAAATCATTTATTATTGTGTGACTATTTAATTGCCAGATTCTCTCCATCCCTTCTCTTTTCTTCCTACACAAACATGCAGTGGTTCTAACCTTTTTGTTATTGATTTGAACTTCCTCTCTGATGCTACAAAGTATGTTTTATTATACAAATAATTTTGGGGAAAATTATCTGTCTCCAGCTGTGAGATTACTTGATGATACAGTATGCAGATAATGTCTCTGTTGGAATCAATGTTTATTATTTCAAAACAAGATTAAAAATGCACTTGATAAAATTATGAAAAAAACATTTATTTATAATCTCAAAATAAGTAAGTGTGCAATATAGCGAAAAAACGTGAAATTTCGTCATGTACTATGCAGAAAACTACACTGATATAAGACCTGTCATGTCAAATTATTTAAAATATTTTTCTATATAACAATTAATTACCTTCATTATCATTAAGAACTCCAAAATTCAACAGTCTCCCTGAGTATTTAATGATTTTCAATATTGTGTGAATGCTTTGTCCTTTGAATCCTGACAGCACCTATATGGTATATGTTTTCTTGATATTCTTGATCTATGTCATCCCAATGAAGAATGGTGCTTGAAGGCAGATACTGTCCTACACAACTCTGTACCTGCTATGATGTAATTCAAATCTTACAATATTTGAAAATTACAAAATGAAAAAACAAACCTGACTTCTTCAAAATATTTTTCCACAAAATGACATGAGGAAAGAAGTTAAAGCTATCAGATTAAAGATATGTCATATATATGTGTATATATACTTATATTATAATTACATAAATATACTCAAAGGAGAAGATGTGAGGGTAACTGCACATGACAGGAAACGCATTGGTCCCTTCTGCTAAGGGATGAGATACCCCTAGTAGATATCTCATCAGGATGGCTTCTTGCAGTCTTTCAAAAAGTGATGTCTGAAGCCCACAAAACCCCAGGAATTCACCTTTATAAAGACTTAAATACTAATATTTCTTCTGTCAAAAAACTTACACAAATTGCTTTTTCTGATAAAATATAGGACCATGGGCAAAGTAAATGTGGGCTGTTCAAGTGGCAGAAATTATATAGCAGATCATTCAACAGTTGCTGTAACTTACTCATAAGTTGATCCTAGAGAGGTCAACAGGCTTCCAGTATTGTATATACCAATCAAGTCTCATTGAAATTTAACAATTGTGTGTTAGTCTTAGTCTTATATCTTGTTAGGTTTTTAGGGTTTGTTTTTTTTTTTTTTTTTTGTGATAGAGACGGGGTTTCACCCTACTGGCCAGGCTGGTCGCCAACTGCTGACCTCAGGTGATCTGCCCGCCTTGGCCTCCCAAAGTGCTGGAATTACAGGCGTGAGCCACCGCGCCGGTTGTTAGGTGCTTCTACATTTTTTTCTTTTCTTTTCTTTTTCTTTTTTTGGTGTTGTTGAGTGGGGAGGGGAAAGCTGAGATTCATTTAAAGTACACGGCTGCTAACTGCCAGTGACAGGGAAAGCCTGAAGCACCTCTGATTTGCCTGGGGCTGTACTCCCACACAGCCTCGGGACTACTTCCAATAACTTCCCACGTTCTCTAATTGGGAAAGTAATTCTCATGGCACAATTTTATCAGGGAAACAAAACAAAACCAAAATGGTAAGATAAAAATATAACAATAAATTCTATTATAACTATTACTCCAAATTATAGTAATATGCAAATTATAGGGCTTTCACTTGAACAGCAACCACAATAGCCAGCAACAAGAACTACAGTCTATCCTGGTATATCTCTCCCTGCAAAATACAAATTTATAACTAATGAAGCAGACATAAATAAAAATGCCAAGTCAGTCCAACTCAACAGTTAAGGAAACCATACTTATTTTTGTTTTCCCTTTATACCTCGGGTAAATCCTCAAAAAGAATCATTAGAATTTAGTTCAAGCAAACAACTTCAATTTTACTGAAGGAAAGGTTTGACTCCTCTTGGAAATGAATGAAAGGAGTTCCTCTGAAAAATGGAACAGTGCAGGCCCATATACATATAGACTTTAATTAAAATAATGGTATCCATTTCTCCCCTCATATAATGTTCCCAGAAAAGAATAATATTAATGTAAAAAATGAATAAATATACAATGTAGGTAGGAATATTCAGGATTTATTTCTATGTAGTTTGTAAACCCAATTTGCATAGATAAAACTGAGGTAACTTGAGACACCCTATTAACGTTGCAGAAAGACTCAAGCATCATAATAAACAAGTAATATGGAAGGTCTTATTTTCTAGTTTCATTTTATTCAATTTTCCAGGATAATTATAGTACAATATTTTAATTTGTCACCTTTTACAATCTGCCCCTTTCTTTCAAAATTAACAAATTTTAAAAGATGTTAAGTAGTATTGTTAACATCTTACACATATATGGTGGCAAATTCCTTAAATCAAATTGAGATACAAAAAGCTTAACTAAAAATAATGTTACATTTTAGACTTTATATTCCAGTTTACTGGCAAATAAATATTTATTTTATTCCAAAAATTCTGAGATAAAACTGAAATAACATTTAAGGTAGACGTATGCCTCAACAAAAGCAGTCTATAGTTTTGACCAATGTGAATCCTAGTCCTTTCGAAAGTAACTATCTTTTGAATATTGACTGCAAGAGAAAAAATTAATAGTCAAAGTAACTCCTGTATTACCAGAGTTTTGTAAAATTATCAATGAGAAAAATGCATGAGATAGTTGCATGTGAAAAACAATACTAGTTTTTTCCATAAATCATAAACTTGTGTCAACATTATACAAGATTTTCATTGAGCAGTAATAATTTGAAATTTTTAGGCACATCTGGGAACATTCTTCAATACTGTTTTGAAAATATTACCCAATCCCTTGCTTTTTTTCCCACTAATACAATTTCACCATTTGAATAAGAGAAAACGCCCAGAGTTTAGCATCAAAGTGTCCCCAGAAAGTCACATTGGTGTCAAAAAAGCATATTAAATCTTATTCTGTAGGTCTAAAAATATTTGTGTAATAATGCAGTATGAAATTTGTAGTAACATATGCTTATTATTAGAAATAGTTACAATAATAACTCACCATAGAAATGATTTTTCAACCTCATTCAACAAATATCCATTATTATTTGATGAAAGATATGGAAGATATTCAAGCCTTATTTCCATGGTTGACAAATAATTTCACAGTGGAATTGGCTCTAGCAGTATTGACTAGAGTCTTTCTACAAGCAGGGCATTAAGCTATTTAATAATTGGTGTCAGCAAAATTTACTGTCTACTAGAATCAAACACACCACCTGAATACCCCATACCTAATAATTCTACATGGACTTTAAAAATTATTTCAAAAGACATTATGAAAGTAATAATTTAAAATAATAAAATATTTACATGAAAATTAACAGCAAAAGGTTTGCATCCATAATATTAAAAAGAACCTATAAATGCATGAGAAAATAATAGAGCATTCAATGAAGAAAAGACAAATAATATTAATAGACAATTTCCAGAAAAAAAAATAAAATATAAAACATTGCAGGATCATCAAATCAAATTGAGTCATAATCGGAGAAATGCTAATTTAGGCAAAAACAGAACTGATCCCATATTGCATTGAACATACTTGCCACACTTAAAAGATCAACAAAATCTGTCTTAATCAGGATTGGGGAAATGACACTTTCATGTATCCTTGGTAGAAATGAGTCTTTTTATCATTCCTATGGAAGGTAATCTGACAATAGCTGTTAAAGTTAGTAGTGGCTTAGTAATATCACTTTGGCAATGTATTATATAGAAATCAAAATCAAACTACTTGTAATCTATGAGATTGTAGTCTTGCGATGTCCAAAAAAACAAAAACAACACTGAGAAAAAATAATTGGAGAATTTGTTAAATTAATTGTGGTGCATCTATATTATGAAGTAGTATGCAGCCATTAAAAGAACATGGAAAATTGATATCCATTTATTTGAAAGACAAAATGATTCATTTATTCAGTATACATACATTTTGCTGCCTGTCTATTATGTGCCCAGCAAAGTTCCAAGCAATGGAGATATACCAAGAGAAAGGGAAGAAATATTTGCCTTTTGAATCATATTTTAGTGTAATTTAAATGTGAAAGTATGTAGTAGAATATTTTACAATATATTTTTGTTAAAATAAAAAATAAAATTTATTGATTAAAAATATATCTGTATGTTTAGATGAGAAAAAAGAAACATAGGACATATACACTGACTTTTACAAATCACTATTATCACAAAACCAATGAGGACATGGAAATGGGTTAAGGAAACGTACATATTTTCTTTGTATATTACTTGAGTGTGTGCATTCTCAATTGAGGGGACACTGTAATAGATTTGTAATTCTGGAAGATCATATTTAAAGCAAGACTTTTAAAAAGTTTGAATAATAATTTCGTAGCAAAACCTTTATCATGATGAAATGAATTTGGTATCATCTTGCAGTATATTATTTAAAAATTATTCTTACAAAAAATTCATTTAATATCTTCCTTTACAGTACCATCATCTGAGCAATTATTTTTCATTCAGCATCAGCCTAGAGTTTCTATGCCTAACTATTTAAGAGTTTCTAATATGTGGGCAACAGAATAGTCAATGAAGTCATTTGAACAGTAACACAAGAAATATTTTCAAATTATAATATAATATTAAATAATGTGGCCAGAGTGTCACATCAGCATTAATTTCTCAATACATTATACTGCTTTTGAATCAAGTTTGCTTTTAGAGTATACATTTCATACTTCCCTATTCTCTCTACTAGATTACATACTTTTTGAAGTCAGTCATCTTGTATTAATTTGGGATGGATTCATTTAAAATTGAAAAGATATTTGACAACCAGCTGGAGCTGGAATGGTATTAATTTAATTTACCTAAGGATTAATAGAATAAATACATTAGAATTAAAATATGGAATTTTATTGTTTTGAAATGATGGTTAACAGTTGAATTATAGGTCTATTGATATTTTTGTTTCATTTTTACGTTTAATTCTCTTTAATAGCATAAATCACTGCAAAGTAAAATATTAAAATGGCATAATTGTAGAAAACATATGAAAAAATGAGAATTCTGTATACATGCAAGATAGAAAAATTACAAAAAGAGGCCCGGCGTGGTGGCTCATGCCTGTAATCCCAGCAGTTTGGGAGACCTAAAGGGGCAGATCACCTGAGGTCAGTAGTTCAAGACCAGTCTGGCCAACATGGTGAAATCTTCTATCTGCTAAAAATACAAAAAAAAAAAAAAAAAATAGTATGGCATGATGGCAGATGCCTGAAATTCCAGCTACTCAGGAGGCTGAGGTGGGAGAATCTCTTGAACCCAGGAGTCGGAGGTTGCAGTGAGCCAAAATAGCGCCACTGTACTCCAGCCTGGAGACAGAGCGAAACTCCACCTCAAAAAAAAAAAAAAAAAAAAAAAGAAAAATGACAAAAGGAGGGAATCAGGAAGCATGCATGAAGGTTTTACCTATGAAATACGTATAAAATATTTAAGCAATTATGTTATCTCTCTGTGTTATTACAGATTATGTTGAATGATAAGGTATGTCTTCCACCTAATGGACTCCCATTTGTTTGGACAAAGGAAATAAAGGGTGATTCCAGAAGAAATATTTTTGTTATATATTGACCTATCATTTCAGTTAGGCAAGTTTGAGCAAATGGAATATTATTGTACAGCTTAAGGTTTCTGTATTTCAAGAATAACAATGCAAAAGATGAAAACAAATGGAGTCAAACTTTAGATTCTACTTATTTTGAAATTTATAGTGTGAATTTGTTTAGGAGACAATGAAAATAATTAAGAAAAAGACCATCACAAGAAAAGAATAGCTTAAAAAGTCCTCCAACAGAATATACTGAAGAAGATGGCAAAAAGGAATGTTTCAAAAAGTAGAATGACCAAGTACAAGTTAACATGAGATAGTAAAGGACTTTTCAATAAAGTGCTAGCTAAAACAAATAAAAATGCCCAATCCAGGGGAGTCAATAAAAGAGAAATGGCTAAGGAAGAAAGTAAAGCAATTTCTGCTTTTTTGAATGAACCTAATTTCAAATTTAGAAGAAACAAAAACAAAGGATTAAACTATAGCTACAAAGAAATATTGCTATTTTTATAAGAAATTCTGACTTGTAATCATGAAGACGGCCTTGTTTTACTTTCTAGAATCTACTCATGCTTGTGTTTGATTTGCGAGAATAACAAATTCCTGTGACATCGTGTTCTTATATAACAATATAAAGTCCTATTTTACTGCCCTGTTAAGGCACATGTGGAAATGGGAGAAGATTTTCGTTATCACAATGCCCTGTAGTCTGAGGACTGTGGCTACTACTGGAATGTAGGACCCTGCACCAAGTAGTGGATACTACTGGAATCCAGGACCATGCTTTAATGTCCGAAGTTCACAGTGAGGAGTGCACTTAAATAATTATCCCCATCACACCTCAGTAGTGCTTCTGAAAAGAAACACAGGCTGAATGAGCCTTACATCTTGAACACAACTACTTTAAGATTCTAACTTTTTGGGGCATTGTTTAAGAAAAAGGTAGACATCAAGTTTACTATGTTAGCCAAAATGCTGAGATATATCCAATTGTCAACAATTTAGAAGAGTAAGTCTGAAAATAAATTGATTGAAAGAATGTAAAACTATGAGTTTACTGTGCGTATGATGCAAGGAGACTTCAAAAAGATTATGGAAAATATATACTATGAAAAAACTATACATGAATTTTGAATTTTTTTGCGTCAAAATAAACTTGTACTAGCTTTTGATAACATGTCTAAACAAGATTTAGGCTGAGGCAATAAGAAGGATAAGACATCCGTTTGAAAAGCATCCCAATCAGAGCAACATGAATTCTGCTAAAAATAAAGAAAGAACAGACATCTAACTTATGGTGAGACTTGGATGGAAGACTGGTGAAATCACTAATGCTTTACAAAATGTTTAATGGGAATAACACCCTGTTAGAAATTGGTAGTTTACAAATCAATAACTTGTTTTAAGAAAGGAAAAGATGATGTTAAAGAAGCCCACAGCAGCTGATCATCCACATCAACTTGTGAGCAAAAATCTTGTTGGTCCCCCAGATGAAAAGGATCAATGATTAACAGATGTATAGAGCACCCTTCACATGAGTGAATCCATGTTGGAAGACAACTCCATCTTAAATTTCAAAAGGCATCAAGTCAACAGGGTTTAGATGTTCCTTCAATCAATAGCCATTACCCAACCAAAGAAGGGCATAGTTCTTTACTATCAGTCCTCACCAGAGGACTCAAGGTTCACAAAGTAGATGGGACTTCAGCAGCTAAACATGGTCATCTTGATAGACCCCCTCTTGCTGTCACTCATGATCAGCACCTGACTTCTGGCACCAAACACTCTGCCCAAATCAAAGACTCATCCTTGCAAGGCATTGACTACTGTCGGGAGCAGGCCAGGACACTTCCTTTGTCAACATCACTCTCCTTTGACTGGTTTATTTTAATTCCCTTTCCTATCCCCTTTTTTCTTGATGTTAAATGTTACTGTGCTTTGTGTGAAATCTTAATCTATAAGATTTATACACTGATTATGTGTACTACTAGGTATGGTTTATAATGTGGACTGACCTGTGGAGATGCTTGAGGCTGTGTGTCCATGGTTCTGACTACCAAGTTAATGGGTAGTACTAAGGAGACTTGCTTCCTTGGGAGCTCCATGTAGCTTGAGGCTTTTGTGATTAAAAATAACATCAATAAAAGTTTGACTTTGTGAAAAAACACAGACATGTGTGGACTTAATTATGTTTGATCTTGTGCCACTCACAACAGCAGCACAAATAATAGCCAATACCATAGACATCTCAATTGGTTCGGTTTTCACAATTCTGACTGAAAAATTAAAATTGAGCAAACTTTCCCTGAATGGGTACCAAAATTGTTGCACCCAGATCAACTGCAGATAAGAGCAAAGTTTTTGATGAAAATTTTAAATGAGTGGGATCAAGATCCTGAAGCATCTCTTCAAATAATTCTAACAGAAAATAAAAAGTATCTTTACCAGTAGGATCCTGAAGAAAAAGCAAAATCAAGGCAATGGCTACCAAAAAGTGGAAGTGGTCCAGTCAAAGCAAAAGCAAGTTTATCAAGAGCAAAGATCATGACAACAGTTTGATGGGATTCTTTTTTTGTTTTGTTTTTTTTTTTGAGACGGAGTCTCGCTTTGTCACCCAGGCTGGAGGGCAGAGGCCAGATCTCCACTCACTGCAAGCTCCGCTTCCCGGGTTCACGCCATTCTCCTGCCTCAGCCTCCCGAGTAGCTGGGACTACAGGCGCCGGCCACCATGCCCGGCTAATTTTTTGTAGAGAAGGGGTTTCACCATGTTAGCCAGGATGGTCTTGATCTCTTGACTTCGTGATCCGACCGCCTCGGCCTCCCAAAGTGCTGGATTACAGGAGTGAGCCACCACGCCCAGGATTCTTAAGGCCTTTTGCCTATTGATTTTCTGAGGCCAAATAACCATGTCATCTGATTATTAGAGAATATTTTTATAAAGTTAGCCAAAGCATTAGCAGAAAAATACCCAGGGAAACTTCACCAGAGTCCTCCCTCCACCATGACAATGCTTCTCTTTTCATGTCTCTCATCAAACAAGGGCAATTTTGCAGACGTTTTAGTGGGAAATCATTAGGCACCCAACGCACAGTTCTGATTTAGCTCCTTCTGACTTCTTTTTGTTTTCTAATCTTAAAAAATTGCTACAGGGCACACATTTTTCTTTAGTCAGTAATGCAACAAAGACTGTATTGCCCGGTTAAATTCCCAGGACTTAAGTTGTTTTTGTTTTTGCTTTTTGAGAGTCTCACTCTATCACCCAGGCTGGAGTGCAGTGGCGCAATCTTGGCTCACTGCAATTTTCGCCTCCGGGTTCAACCTCTTCTCCTGAGTAGTTGGGATTACAGGTGTGTGCCACCACACCCAGCTATTTTTTATTTATTTTATTTATTTTTTTATTTTTAGTAGAGACAGGTTTTCACCATGTTGGTGACTTCAGTTATTTAAGGCTGAACTAAATGGTCGGTGTCATCCACATGCTTACAAAAGTGTCTTGGCCTTGATAGAGCATATATAGAAAAATAAAATTTATATTTTTATTTTTGCCTTTTAATTTTATTTTTCACAACCTTTTAAAACTCACCTTGCATTTATATGTAACAATTATACTCATAATTGCAATGTTGGCTTGGGAGTATACCATGAGTTGTGAAAACTAAAATATTTATCAGAAGAAAACAGAAATGTTATGGCTTATAAAAAGCAACTAATTCTCTTTGCTATAGAGAAAAGAAAAGTGAAGTTTGGAAAACTTGTGGTACTTACCCAGGAATACACAATAATAACACCCAATAAAATTGTCCTCCCTTCCTTCTAACATAATGTTCTTTTCCTCTCAATAATAATATTTTATGGGTGCATTTTACTTAAAAAATGAATAAAATGAAAACTTAGTTCGGAAAGTGCACTAGTGAGTTAAAATGGTAAACAAGAGAAAATCTTAGTCCTTTAATGTTGGTAGTTCGTCCATGGACTGTGTAGGGTTTCAAAAATATGAACGTGATTCACATCTTAGGGTTCGTTAGTTCTGAATGAAAAAGGAATTCTAAATTGTTCCTTCTGTAATTTTGTTAAAGATATCTCAGCCAAAATAAATGGCATTTTAAAGAAATATTCATTCAGTTGAAATTTCAGTACTTCCACACAACCCCCATGTCTCATGTGTATGGAAATGTCGCTGGCATCTCTGAGTTCATGACTCATTTAGAAGATAAGTGGCTATGCAAAAAGCTTATACGATAAGGATTCATATTATTACTGATTGCCATAACAGTAATTCACTTCTGCAGCCAGGCAAATATTTAGTTTACATTATAAGAACTACATTGTGAAGTCTACTCTGTTTTCTTAAGCAACAACAGGATGAGTTATTGGTGTTTTCAGTAATCTAATTAGCAGATTTACATACTGACTACTTCTTTAATAGTTTCCTTCTGAAAAGGTTCTCTGCATACAAAGTGGGCGTGTATCCTAAAGACAGAATAAAGCAAGTGATTCATCCAGATGCCTTTTCATTTTGTTATTTAAACTAAAAGTTTTAGACAGTGACAAGGACTCTAAGAATTTTACTTCCATTTAATACCTTCATTTTCATCTGCAGTGCATGATTTCAGATAACAAGCTAGCATACATTTTATGTAATTATTAAGGGTCACTATTATTTGATGTTTAAAATATCTATACAATGTATAGCCACTTGCACTCTGGCATCATTCAGGGTGTTAATGTGTTCTGTTGAACATACTCAGTTTTCAACTACACAGGGTTGAATTCTTTTTTAGTAAAAACATTCCTTTCTTCGCTACTGAAATCTCCTGAGATTTTGGCACGCACTGAACTTCCAATTGCCCACTCTTAAAATATATATATAATTTTTAATTTATAGGAATTAAGTGATTTTATGCACTCAATGCCAATTTTCTACATTATAGAAATTTAAGTAAAATTTTAATTTAAAACATTTTAAATTAATTTTTAATTGAAGATTAAAAAAATTTTTTTTTCAGCTGGGCGTAGTGGCTCACACCTGTAATCCCAGCACTTTGGGAGGCCAAGGTGGGTGGATCACCTGAGGTTGGGAGTTCAAGGCCAGCCTGACCAACATGGAGAAAGCCCCATCTCTACTAAAAAAAGACAAAAATAGCTGGGCATGGTGGCACAGGCCTGTAATCCCAGCTACTCAGGAAGCTGAGGGAGGAGAATCACTTGAACCTGGGAGGCAGAGGTTGCAGTGAGCCGAGATGGCACCATTGCACTCCAGGCTGGGCACCAAGAGTGAAAGTCCATCCGCCACCACCCCCTTGCTACAGTTTTGGCCTAGTTAAAGAGTATGCCCACTGGCTAAAACAAAACACAGGTATTATAGTCAGGCAAAACTGGGTTCAAACCCTGACTTTGCTACGTAATATCCAGTGGTCTTAAGCAAGTTATTTAGTATCTTTGGAACTCTGTTTCTAATTCTATAAAACAGGAATAGCAATGCTACCGTTGAGCATCAGGGAACTAGATGTCCTGATTGTCCATTCTTAACTTGGCATCACTGCAGCCGTTTTCTTCTGCATGGCTCCAGGGAAGCCAGCAACCGCATTTGGTTGAATCCCTTCTCCTTATACTTCTCACTTTGCCAAATGGGAGACTCCTAAAAGATCTCAACATAGGAATAGAAGACATTTGTATTTTCTGCAGGTGGTTGTTGTCAGATGTGTGAGTGGACATGAGACTCCCAGGAGCATTCCTGTGAGCTGTTTGGAGCTTCAGCACAAGATCTTTCCTGTTTTCTCTTACCTTTAGTGAGTGCTGCCCTGACCTTTTCTTGCTCAATCTTTCAACAATTGAGAAAGCTCCTAGTTCCTATATCAACACCTCTACTTTTGGATTATATAGAGTCCCTTCTGTGTAACTGAGTAAAATAGACTAATACACAGTAACATCAAAAAACAAGATAGAAATGTCAAATATTTGAAGTCAACTGAGTATACTGTGAACATGACACATATATTTATTATTAAGGTAAAAAAAAACTACCACTTGTTACTCAAATGATAATAATACATGTTTATTGAACACTTACTAAGTGTAATGCCCTAAGTACTTTAAATTACATACTTATTTAATAGCTACAAGTAACCTTGAAGATAAGTAGTATATCATTCTATTTTATAAGTGAGAAAACTGAGACACACAAAGGTTAAATAAATTGCAGGAGGATATATGGGCTGAGTGGAAAAGTAAAATATTAAAATTCAAAAGTTTCACTCCAAAGCTGCCACAATTCACCACAATGAATAATATACTGTCTCATTGTCTAACTTTACGCTCATGACCCATATTTGATATTTTGTGACTGTAATCACTACCTCATGGGGTTTTCTTTTCAATGAGATAGTATTTCCTCAAATATTTAGCATAGAGTGTGCTCTGGAATAGGCATTAAATAAGAGGACATCTATTAAGAATTTTACCAATGTTATTATTTTTAATATTAAGACTGCCTCTAGTAATTACCGTAGTTCATGCAGAGAACTTACCTTGCTCATTTCTCTCTTATAGTGCCAAACATAGTGCCTGACATAAGCAGAATTGTTCTAGAACTCTTCTTACCAGTGTTTAATAAAATATTGCTGGTGAATTTTGTTTAATTGCCTTATTTATCAATCCAAATTTACATAATTAAAATAATCATGGTAAGGCATGAAATAATATTCAGAAATAATAATTGTACTGGATCAAAAAAGATTTACAAACACAAATAAAAAATCAGCATTTTGCACTGCAGGAGACTTCAATTTGCAAAAGCACAGTTGAGATTACCTGGGAGGCGTCTAGTATGAAAAGTATCAGGTTTAATAGAACAAAGGAAATTTGATATTCCATTCAGATGGTGATACAAAATGACATAATACATAAATAAAATGATATTTCAGAGAGGTATTTCTCAGTAAGGATTGATTGCATTTGTAAGACTGATTTATGTTACTCAAACAGGATTACTTTAGACACTAAAATATAAGCAATACAATACTTTAAAAAGGGACTTATATACATACTGTAGATGAACATACATTTATCTATATACACATGTATACATTTTATGTTGTCACTCAACAATGTTGAAGAAGTCATTTACAAATTATGCAGTTTAGGTTATATAATCATAGTGATGATGATCAATGCATTGCTATATTATTAAATTATACAG
>NW_012103909.1:149481-153117 GCF_000951045.1 Mandrillus leucophaeus
CAGTGAGCCGAGATGGCACCATTGCACTCCAGGCTGGGCACCAAGAGTGAAAGTCCATCCGCCACCACCCCCTTGCTACAGTTTTGGCCTAGTTAAAGAGTATGCCCACTGGCTAAAACAAAACACAGGTATTATAGTCAGGCAAAACTGGGTTCAAACCCTGACTTTGCTACGTAATATCCAGTGGTCTTAAGCAAGTTATTTAGTATCTTTGGAACTCTGTTTCTAATTCTATAAAACAGGAATAGCAATGCTACCGTTGAGCATCAGGGAACTAGATGTCCTGATTGTCCATTCTTAACTTGGCATCACTGCAGCCGTTTTCTTCTGCATGGCTCCAGGGAAGCCAGCAACCGCATTTGGTTGAATCCCTTCTCCTTATACTTCTCACTTTGCCAAATGGGAGACTCCTAAAAGATCTCAACATAGGAATAGAAGACATTTGTATTTTCTGCAGGTGGTTGTTGTCAGATGTGTGAGTGGACATGAGACTCCCAGGAGCATTCCTGTGAGCTGTTTGGAGCTTCAGCACAAGATCTTTCCTGTTTTCTCTTACCTTTAGTGAGTGCTGCCCTGACCTTTTCTTGCTCAATCTTTCAACAATTGAGAAAGCTCCTAGTTCCTATATCAACACCTCTACTTTTGGATTATATAGAGTCCCTTCTGTGTAACTGAGTAAAATAGACTAATACACAGTAACATCAAAAAACAAGATAGAAATGTCAAATATTTGAAGTCAACTGAGTATACTGTGAACATGACACATATATTTATTATTAAGGTAAAAAAAAACTACCACTTGTTACTCAAATGATAATAATACATGTTTATTGAACACTTACTAAGTGTAATGCCCTAAGTACTTTAAATTACATACTTATTTAATAGCTACAAGTAACCTTGAAGATAAGTAGTATATCATTCTATTTTATAAGTGAGAAAACTGAGACACACAAAGGTTAAATAAATTGCAGGAGGATATATGGGCTGAGTGGAAAAGTAAAATATTAAAATTCAAAAGTTTCACTCCAAAGCTGCCACAATTCACCACAATGAATAATATACTGTCTCATTGTCTAACTTTACGCTCATGACCCATATTTGATATTTTGTGACTGTAATCACTACCTCATGGGGTTTTCTTTTCAATGAGATAGTATTTCCTCAAATATTTAGCATAGAGTGTGCTCTGGAATAGGCATTAAATAAGAGGACATCTATTAAGAATTTTACCAATGTTATTATTTTTAATATTAAGACTGCCTCTAGTAATTACCGTAGTTCATGCAGAGAACTTACCTTGCTCATTTCTCTCTTATAGTGCCAAACATAGTGCCTGACATAAGCAGAATTGTTCTAGAACTCTTCTTACCAGTGTTTAATAAAATATTGCTGGTGAATTTTGTTTAATTGCCTTATTTATCAATCCAAATTTACATAATTAAAATAATCATGGTAAGGCATGAAATAATATTCAGAAATAATAATTGTACTGGATCAAAAAAGATTTACAAACACAAATAAAAAATCAGCATTTTGCACTGCAGGAGACTTCAATTTGCAAAAGCACAGTTGAGATTACCTGGGAGGCGTCTAGTATGAAAAGTATCAGGTTTAATAGAACAAAGGAAATTTGATATTCCCTTCAGATGGTGATACAAAATGACATAATACATAAATAAAATGATATTTCAGAGAGGTATTTCTCAGTAAGGATTGATTGCATTTGTAAGACTGATTTATGTTACTCAAACAGGATTACTTTAGACACTAAAATATAAGCAATACAATACTTTAAAAAGGGACTTATATACATACTTTAGATGAACACACATTTATCTATATACACGTATACATTTTATGTTGTCACTCAACAATGTTGAAGAAGTCATTTACAAATTATGCAGTTTAGGTTATATAATCATAGTGATGATGATCAATGCATTGCTATATTATTAAATTATACAGGTTATTAAATATAAATAAGTACACATAATTTTGGAAAGTAATACAATCTTATCCTAAAATGATCACATGTGTCTGTAATTGATAAATTGAAGTTCTGATAAAGAAAATAAGAAATACTTGGATATACTTTTCTTTAGGTACAAGAAAAAAAGAGTTAAATCAAAACTTCCACAAATATTTCCTAGCCCTTCTTTTTTTTTCCCTCTTTCATATCAAGACTAATTCTTATGCAAATGAACTCAAGACCATACCTTTCTGATTATTTCTGACATTTTATTAGATGAGAAATGCAAAGGTTCTTGGGCTGGGAACATTTACTTAGCTGGTACATCATATGTCTCTATAAAAATAGCTGAAATTAGATACAACTCCTATAGAAACGTTATTTTTTATAATATTAGTCTTTTTAACAAGAATTTTGTTAAAAAGTTTTTCCTTTTACATAATAATAGTCTATTTATTTTAAGGTTATAAGGGTCAGAAAGAGAAGAGCTGAAAGTCAAATGTACAGGGCTGTATGATATACAGTTTATTTAGAAAATCTTCAGTCAGTTTCCATGGCAGCTTGAAACTAAATATGTGATAAAATAAATTATTTAAAGTTTAACTTCTCTTTAAATACACTAGAGTTTATACCTCTTGAAGATAGTAAAGAGTCTTTTAAGGCTATTTTACATCTATTAATGTATAGTTTATTAATAAACACCTTTTGTATATATTTAAAAAACTGGGCATATATAAATTTTAAAAGAAAAAAAATACCATATTATGTATTGAAGATTCCAGACTCCAACCATGGGAGCTGTCAAGAGGGATATATATTTCATTTGTACCCAATATAATTTAAGTTTCACACTCCCCTGCATCTCTGAGATACCAGATTACCTGTGTTTTTTATATCTTATAGCCCACAGCTGACACTTTAGTCACTATGGTAACTATACTGTCTCTTACAGTAATACAAGGCTCTATCCATGACCAATAAAATCTTGAACAAGGTTCATAAATAATCGATGTGAAAGTGAATCTTGCTGTCACATTAGTTTCCGGCTAATCTGGTTTTGGCAAGTGTATAATTATGTTGATGAAACTGGTTTAGTGGATTGTTTGCTCTGTCTTCCGTAATGATGTAACATGTAGTGACAGAAACAAAGTAGCCTTATTGACTGCCAGAGCTGCAAAATGGAAGGAAAAAGTTTGTTCTTCTCTGTTAGAACTAAATTTAAAATGTGAGAGCAAGAGGGTTAAATGGAAAAGCTTCTAATCTAGTAAATCCATGTATGATCTCAAAGTACCATATAGCATCCAAGGATTTTGATATTTATTTTTGACACACCTCTCATTTTTACAAATTGTTTGTGTGTATATTTATTATGCATATATTAACACATGCATGCATGTATGTGTATATATGGATGTATATATTCCCTTTCTGAAATGTTGTTTATTTTTTGTCTTTACCATGAGGATAATTGTAACCTTGCTGGTAACATTTTGTTCGTTATCACTTAGATATAGCATGCTATTACGTTTTTCAACTTAATAATGTAGAAATATATTATCAATATTATATATATCAAAATTAGAGATATATTTTCCTTAATTGCTTTATGCCATGTTTATCACCTTCTGTTGGGTCCAATATATGGTATTAATTATTTTAAATAT
>NW_012103909.1:154012-179314 GCF_000951045.1 Mandrillus leucophaeus
AAAATTTAATATTATTTTCAAATGAGATGGTTCTATTTAGATACTGGGCAATGTGGTTCGCTGCTGAATTTATTTTAATAGTTAACATATGAAAATTAAATAGGTCCTGCAAGGGACTCAGTACGAAAGTGTGTTAAAGAGGTTTTAAAAAACTAAAACCCATTAAAGAAAACATTTGCAACATCTGTTATTTTAAGTATACAATATTTTTAAATCTTTAAATCCATATGCCAGAAAAATTCTAGGCAATACAAATCCTAAAGCAATCTCAGTTTATACAAGAATAAGTCTAGTAAAATATAGCTGAAAAAATCTTTAAAATTCATTGTTTTTCAATTCAAATGAATATATAAAGCAATAATTAAATCTGCTTTCATAAGTGAAGCTCAAATTTCATTTTTAAAAATTGCATTTTGTAAATATAAGATCTAGAAAAGATTGTGGTTTTCTAACAAATCTATGACACTATAATATTACGCTCAATAGAAAAAAAGTGGAATTCAAACGGGGAAGGAGAGAGAATCATTTTAAGAATAAAGGAGCACTATAATAGATCAATTAATAAACATACTTAGTTCTAATGTCCTGTTTTGTATTCAGAAACCTTATTTACAGGGGGAAAGTGATTTGAAAGCTATTAAAATATTTTATAATTATTAAAAATATAAGTAGTCAGGAAAATAGCATTAGAAATACTTGAAACTCCATATTTACATTTTTCTGATAAACAACAAAAGGTTGAGACAGGAGAGGAGGAAAGTCAGTTGAGACTGTGTTAGCCCAGGTTCTTGTTAGCAGGGGAGGTTCTAGTTTGTGATCTGAATGTAGTTTACCCTCCAGGACCTACAAACCTTTTGAAAAAGGTTATCACATGAAACTTAAATAGGTCCTTTACAGATTCTACATTTATCCAATCACAACATTTAATTTTTTACCTTACAGAAGACATGCTTACTAAGCCTTTCTAATGTGGAAAGAGTTACAATTACATAAATATTATATATATATATTATATATATATATATTTTGTCTTTTGTAGTTGTTCATTCAGTATGGATTGACTTCTCTTTTAGCTGCCTGTTAAATGCTTGTATAAAACGTAGCCAGTAACTTATCTCCTAGGAAGCCTTTTGTGGTATCAAGAGGTACAGTTGAACACTTTTACTGCAAATTACTATGGTAATATTTGGTGTGTAATTATTATATGCTGTTGGAAATTGTTTAAGTTAGGGAATCTGACAGCAGACAGCTAATCTTTGCTCTGTAACTGTGTTGGGGATCCTGAGGCCACATTTAGTCTCAATGATTTGTTAGAAGAACTCACAGGATTCAGAATAGCTGCTTTGCTCAGGGTTATGGTGCAAGAATATAAATTAAACTCAGCAGAAGGAAAAGATGCATGGCAAGAAGTTCAGGGGAAAGCAGGCACAAGCCTCCAGGTATTCTTCCCCAGTGGGGTCTCACAAACATCCTTTAATTTCACAGGAACGTGTAACACACATGCAAACTGTTACTGACCAGGAAGCTCTGATACTCAGGGTTTTTACTGAGAGTCATTTACTGGGGATCTGCAGAACTGATTGCAGCCATTCAAGATTTTACACCCGTCCCCAGAGCAAAATCAGATGTTCACCATAAATTACATGATCAAACTTGTGTTATGTGTTCCAATGCCTAAGACACACAAAAGCATTATTATCCTCCAAAATAGTCCAAAGGCTTAGAGTTCATCCCTCAGGAGCCAGCCAAGGTACAGGCCTTTTTTGGCAACGTCCCAGGTCTCAGCAACCCATACCTTTTGAGTTAACTCCTTCTTGCATGGTAGCTAATTTCTCCCAAACTCACAGGCTTGAAGCAACATTTATTACCTCATCGTTGCTGTGGATCAGGAATCCAGGTGCAGAGTAGCTGGGTCCTCTGCTTCAGCATCTCTCTCAAGCAGAGATCAAAGTTGGTCAGAGATGTAGTCACCTCAGGTTCCACTGGGGAAGGATATCCATCCGAGCTCAAGTGATTGTGAGAAGGATTTATTTCCTTGTGGGCTCCTGGACTGAGGACCTCAATTCCTCACTGGCTGTAGACTAGAGACTGCTTTCTGTTTCTTGCCATGTGAACCTCTCCAACATGATTGTTTTCTTCCTTAAAGAGAATGAGCCTAGAAGTCAAGAGAAAGAGCATGAAGGAGCTAGCATCCTGTTAACAAGATGGGAGTCACAGTCTTTATGAAGACCTAATCTTGGAAGTGACATCCTATCACTTTTGACATAGCCTGTTTATTTGAAGCAAGTTACTAGGTAGACCACGCCAAAGGGAACAAATTACCGAAGAACGTGAAGACCAGGAGGCGTGAATCATTGGCAACAAATTTAGAAGCCTGTCTACCACACTGCTGAACATGAAGATTTTTTATAAAACATCCAGGATAATTATCAGGACCACTCTGTGGCCACGGTACAACAAGACAAATACAAAACCACTCAGTAATCACATCTGAGCACAAAGAGAATGGTACAATACAATCAGAAAAATAACCAACCATGGCTTTTCTTTGACTAAAACGTGTCACTACTGTTATTCACCTATGCTAATACTAGCCGTGCTTTGTTGCTGTAGTATCCTAAATAAAAATTGACACCTGATTATGAAATTGGCCGCACCTCTGAGAGCATACAATCTAGAATAACCCTTCACTTCTTTAAACATTCTCTAAATCAAAACTCTCTAATGTCTCTTCTAAATCCTCCTTACTGATATGCTTTATGTCTTCCCATGGTATGGCTTCTCCCTTACTGCAGCAAGCTAGTAAATCTAACTAGCTTTACTAGGTTAGTTAGATTAGCAAATCTAACTAGGTGCTCCTAGTTAGGTGCTAGGTGACTCCTGTGGTCTCCATCTGGTGGGCATTAATATGAGGCTTTGTGCTAAGAACTTTGCATATACCATTTTATTTTAATCCCCCAAATAAAGATCTAAAGCTTAGTGAATTTAAGTCACTTTAGCTATGACATAGCTAAGATTTAAACACAGTCTATCTCTTGCATGAGCTGTAAATCACTCAACACATTATATCACTCTTCTACTAGGTTTTGCTATATACTATAATAATGATGTAATAATATGTTTTTATGTATCACCTGTTACTCTCTAATACTTTCCCTGGAGGAGATACACTCTTTTATAGTTCTGTTGAATGAATAAAATATTGCAATGAAGCACATGTGTATACATTTTACATTTTATTTTAAATCACTTGTGTATGAAATTAAGTTATATTTTTATCAATGACCTCTATCCTGGAATTTCTTTCTATATTTCTGATGCTGCCTTGGAGTTTTCCATTTGTTAAAGTAAATGTCTGAATTTAGTCAGACCTTTACCACTACTTTATCTGTCTGATTCTAGTTCGTGCCTGCCTTCCTGTGCCTCAGTTCCTGTCAATTTACCTTTTTAGTAGATTTGGTCTTCTGGAATTATGGTGTTATTTGCTAATCTAACCCATCTTCATGGCGTTTGTATTACTTGGATCTAAACCATGAAGAGAACAGATTTCCAGGCTTCTAGGGAAGCTGTTCACATGTGATGATAATGTGATGCTCACATGTTTAGATCTCCCTTTTTTGCCTAGTTAATGTCTTGTTTAAAGACAATTTTTGCCTGATCATTACTGTCTCTTTAATCTATTTTTTCCAATATGATTATTTCCTCTTGAGATGTGCCTAAGCCCTGGACATGACATGTCCGGGTATTGGATTACTTAGAAAAATGTTTATGCTCTATAGTTTTACAATAAGCTATCTTTTACCCCAGCTTCTCTTCTGAGTCACAGCCATGGTGATGCTATTTGCTGGTACTAGATTTATGCACCAAGACTACAGCATCATTTAAAATATGGTATTTCTATATTGTAAAATCCATCAGTAGTCCTCTATTGCATATAGGATGCTTTACTCTCAGGCGTGTTCATAGTTCTTGTAATATGCTTTCTTCACTTTTCAAATCCATCCTCAAACCCCTCAGTATATTATCTCAGTGCAGTCAAAACTGTATATAAGCCTCCCAAATGCCTGTGTGTACATAGATGCATATATATTTTTAAACCTTGCTGAGGTTCCAATTTGTGAAGTATCTTTTTTATCACCACTAGTCTCCAGTGACCTCACCTCCCCAGTGTCTAAAACACTATTATCTAAACACAATGTGAAACTGTCATTTGAAACTTTATGCTTTACTTGAACTAAATTTTAAAGCCAGTACATAGAACACATTGTTAAGACCTTTGAACAGTAACTTGTTAAATTAGTAAGAAATGAAATAAAGCACTTTAAATTATTCAATTAAATAGTTTGATGAGTCATTTGTGAATGGATAGATATCCTAATTTTGGTTCTCTCAGAAGTAGACTTGAGACACATCAGAGAGTGCAAATAAATTGTTTGGGAAGCAATTCCATGAACATGATTAAAACCCTAAGGAAATAACACAGGAAAAGAGGAAGAAGCCAATAAAGGGTGCAAACCAGATACCACTGTGGGCAAATAGAACTCAATTCTGCTGGAGAATTTTGGAAAACTGTTTAGAACACAGGGCCAAGATTTATCAGAATGAGGTAAACATTTTCCAAAAACTTGTGACAGTCATTAGCTGAAGGCAGCACTTACAGGGAAGTAATTCCCCAGAATTCTCAGTCTGTGCTTCTCTCCCAGTGCACGTTGGCAGAGAGGGCTCTGGTGCACAAAGAAAGTCCTTAGATAAAAAGAAGTGAGTGCTGATAGTTAGCATTTGGGACAGCTATTATGGAAGTGGATTTGAAACATCTGCTACTGAGGATAAAGAAATCTATGAATACCTATGTTGGTAATATGAATGTAATAATAAAAAGTTATTACTAATAATTTCATTTTTGTGTGATTTATATTTTGTTCTTTGTTTGTTTGCTTTTTTAGAGACAAGGTCTTACTCTGTCGTCCAGGCTGGAGTGCAGTGACATGAGCATAGCTCACTACTGTAGCCTTGAATTACCAGGTTCCAACAATCCTCCCACCTCAGCCTCCCAAGTAATTGGGACCACAGGCACAAGCCACTACACCCAGCTATTTTTTTTAAGAAATGGCATCTTGCAATGTTGTCATGGCTGTTTTAGAACTCCTGACCTCAAGAGATCTCCCTGCCTCCACCTCCCAAAGGGCTAGGATCATAGGTGTGAGGCACTGTACCTGACCCCAAGTACTCTGACAAAAGACCTTGTTAGCAGGTGTATTAGTCTGTTTTCATGCTGCTGATAAAAACATACCTGAGACTGGGTAATTTATAAAGAAAAAGAGGTTTAATGAACTCACAGTTCCACATGGCTGGGGAGGCCTCACAATCATGGTGGAAGGCAAAAGGCACGTCTTACATGGTGGCAGGCAAGAGAGAATGAGAGCCAAGTGAAAAGGGAAACCCTTTATCAAACCACCAGATCTCATGAGACTTATTCGCTACCATGATAACAGTATGGGGGGAACCACCCCCATGACTCAATTATCTCCCACTGGGTTCCACCCATAAACCTGGGAATTATGGGAGCTACATTGAGATGAGATTTGGGTGGGGACACAGCCAAACCATATCACCAGGTAAAGGATTTTAAGTATGAAACCTGAAAAAAAAAAAAAAAAACAGGTATAAAATTGCAAATTACAATTATTGTGTTTTTATTGCTTCATGTAGTTGGCTATCTATTATAGTGCTACTTAAAGTGTAGCCTGCAAAGTATGTTACTGGTCCATCATAATAAAAAGTGCTTGAGTTATAATTTAGACCAGTAGAATATCACTCAGATCAGTCAAGATTTCAATTTACCTTCTGCCACATGTTCCTTGTCTCTCAGAGCCAGGAAAAAAAAATTGTGGACCAGCTATATTGAGATGTATAAACTCATGAAAATATTTTGGTCAACTATGTAATTATATGTCTTTAAAAATATACCTGTCTATTACTCTGCTTCCATGTCCAACAAACAGTTTTCATATTACAATTCCATTTCTCACATAACTTCTTCAATATAGAAAAATCGTATAGGTCAATTAAATTCAATGTTATGTTTAATACATTGTTTATATTTTTACTCTAGATTAATAAATTATACTTCTGATTCATACATTAACACCATGTACATTTTATTAGAAGGTCAAACTCCAAAGAGACTTGTCTTCAGGTGTGCTAATGAAATTGAACTTCTGGAAATCTGAAACTTATTACCAGGTCCTGAAATATGATTGCCAGCTTGTGAAACAATATGTTGGATGTCAGTGTGCCTCCACGTGTGATAGTTCTTCCTCACTTCTCTGCTACAGTAAATGGATCTTAAATGACAGTGGCAGGATTCCTTCCTCTTTGTAATTCTAGAACCTAGCTTATTACAGGAGTTCATAGAAGTCTCTTGATAACGGTTATAAATGGATGCTCAAAGTACCTTTGAAAAGTTGTCCAAACTTGTTCATTATCAAATAAAGACACAATATCCACAGAGGTGATATCAGTGGACAACAGTCATTTAGTTAAAGAAAATACTAGATCCAAGGTTTCTTAAATTCCATTCCAATTCTTTATCCGCTTATCAAACTCAACTCTCCTATATATATGTATATTTATTCATATGTATGTGTATATGTATATAAAACCTCCGCTAATATTCAGTTTCCAACATTTACCTAGT
Source organism: Mandrillus leucophaeus (assembly GCF_000951045.1). Taxonomy (NCBI): domain Eukaryota; kingdom Metazoa; phylum Chordata; class Mammalia; order Primates; family Cercopithecidae; genus Mandrillus; species Mandrillus leucophaeus. The sequence continues at coordinate 160,710 of NW_012103909.1, forward strand.
ATGTACTAATATAGCTGAATGGATAAACATATGAATTATATCATTATATCTTTCAAATATTTAGTTTTTTTTGCTAAATGAAACTAAATAAATCTATTGCTGTAATTCTAAGAGCTAACTCACTATATATAAGTGACTTTTACATAGGGGATATTATAACTGACCCCATTATTAAAAGATTAAGTTAAAAAAAGAAACTAACTTAAGTTTGCATAGGAATTTTGGTTATCTTTTATTTCTCTACCTAGAAATATGATGAAGTTATCCAATTTAGTATGTCTATCCTATTGAATGAACATCCAGCAAACCTTTCATGCAGGATTCTAAAATAGCACTTTTTTTGTTGTTGTTGTTATCAAGAATATGCTGTACCTAAAAAGATGTATTCTTTAATAATAAAACTCCGTGAGTTCTAAAACTGTTATCATCAATTATCTTATTTTAAATATGGAAGAAAAAATAATTCAAATATGTTATACGTTACTCATTTGTAGTTTCTCTGAATATACTTTGAAATTCAGGTTTGGATTTTGTAGATCAGATCAGTCAGAAGACAAGTTCTTTAGAAAGGCTGGAAATACACTTAATTGAGAATTTGCAAAATTAATTTAAGGTTTTAGATAAATCAATGGGACTCTGTTTGCAAATTTGTAAAACAAGAGCTGGGCAAGGTGACATGTTATGGTTCTTCCTACATCTAAAATGCTGCAATTTAGATTGAGTCTCTGATGATGTGGATGTGACTGTCAAGGAGAGAGTGTGAAGTGAAAAAAATAACCTCATAGATTTCTGTGATCAGTTCCATGATGCAGCACTAAGGGACATGTGCTAATGGATAAACATTAAAATGGTAAAACGTAGTGTGTGCAAATCTGCCCTCATGTTGGGAATAAGAGAGTAAAGTGGTCCTCAAGAAGGTATCGAATATGCCAATGTGTGGTTGATTTACTTGAAGAACGTTTTCAAATGAAGGCAATGGCTAAGAGTGAAAAGGAAAAAAGATGATTTGTTCATCAAAAGCAATTATATGACACCACAAGGTGAGAAAACTTAAACATGATAGCTAATTTGCCCTGTGCTATTGTACTTAGTACATGCTTGCCACTGTTTTATATCATGTATTTGATGTCTGACTTGATGCCTGTAGTTGTTTTCAACTTTTTCTTTTTTACTAGATTAGAAATTCTTTTGTTTTACTTACCTTTGTTACACAACCACACACTGATATTTCTCACAGGACTGATGCTCAAAAAATGTTTATATGTTAAATATTATGAGACTCCCTAAAAGACTTTGGGTCATTAGTTTACTAATTATGTGTAAAACCCTTGGGGAAAACATTTCAAATTATATGAAGCAAAGAATCTAAGTTTTCTCATAATATAAGACCTCCCCACTGCATCTAGTTATGGACATGGTATAAAAGTTACATTGCAGCTTCCAAGAATATTCTTTAAAAGACAATGTTCTTTTTTCTCCTCATGATTGGAACTAGAGCAGCTTACACAAGTGAGAGGACCTCAGAAAGAGAGGCCATGAAAAGTGAAAATAAAACAAACAAATCAAAACAAAAAAATCCAGAGAAAACACTTTGGTGCCTGAGAATTTTATGAAACAAAAACTTTAATAAACCAAAAACACTTTTTTTTTTCTTTTTAAAGTTGCTATATCTTTGGGCCTCCATTACTCCCAGTTATATTTTTCCTAATTGAAACATCAAGCATACAGAGTATTTAAAATCAAGGCAAATTCAACAAACCAGAGAGAGTGGCAAACTGTATGAAGTGGCTAAAGAGATATGCAAGGATCAGGACGATTTTAATGACTGAAAGTTTTGCTAAGAAATTTGCACTTTATCTTAGCCTTGGGGAGAACCATTGTCAAAATAAGTCAGGGTGAAAACCAATTGAATTGGCAGAGTAAACAGTGTGACAAAGTTAGATAGTGTAAATGGCACGACTTTTGGAAAGTTTAATTCCGAAGGCGTTTGAGAGGACAAAATGACTTTGAGCTGGATTTCCCAAATAGATCACCAACAAGAAAGTCAGATGACAAATTGGTTAATAAGATAAATAAGGTGAAAAAGAACATAGAATAGGCAGATACAGTTGGTTTCACCAAGCTCTTGAAATAAAATTTAGGGGACCTTGGAACGATGTCCCATTTCATATTCCCAAAATAGATGAGATAGCAACCAAAGCTATTGCAGCCAGCAAGTAATAGGTTTGTTTGCAGGGGAAGCAATTTTTTGCGGTGCAAAGGCAGGATTACATTACGTCCATTCTGAGAAGATGCTGAAAATGTGTGGGGATTTTATTTTAGCTAATATTGGGTGTATCACTGAGCAGATTGGGAAGCGCCTAGGGCGGGGAGATTAGATCAGGGAGGAGTGAATAGAAGACAGCAGTAAAAATGAGAAACCAACATGTGATAATTTCAGAGCACTCAAGGATTTAAAAAATGTTAATATGGAAAAGTTATCTGAACTGCAAAAATTCTAGCAGGTAAGGGTTGATTGATTTGACTTCAGAAGGAAGCTGTTAGGAATATCCTGAGATCTCTGGTGGACGGAACGGGGCATTGAATAGTACCGGCAATCCCCAACCAGGAAAGAGTTTAGCCTTTCCCTAGGTTAACTGTGATAACTTATTCATCTATATGTTTGCATATCATGCAAATAGTTCAATATGTTTGGGAAGAAATACTACAAATCTTTTCTCTATGACAAAGTAAGTTATTTAAATTCTCAAATTATGGATTATCATCAAATAAGCTTTTTTTCAAATTATAATCTTTCATATTTGTTATGTATTAACCTCTATAATGAATATATACCTATTGAAATTTTGTGTTGTTTTTTGATACATAAAGGCACATAACAAATAGTATTTCTAATATAAAGACCAGTGAGATATTCATTTCAAATTTCTTAAGAATCAATTTTCTTTGTGATAAATTCTGAAATTGTCATTATAGTACAATACTGGTTATTTTGCTAACTTTTTCTTATTTCCAGAACAGAACATTATTTGTATGCTTATTGAATACAAAAAAAAATGTGTTTATGAGTACTCAAGAATTGCATAGGTTCATGAAATGCATTATCACAGGTATAGTGTTTATATGTCAGAATTTCAGTAAAATTTATCTTAATTTTTCAGTCACACATGCACATACACATAGGCAAAAATGATTATTTCCTTTAATATTAATCATAAAATATTTGTGTGAAAATTACTATTCATATAATTTAAATTGCTTACAGAAAATACAAATGAAGGAAAGAACAGACATGATACTTCTTTGTCTATAACCTATAGAAAAAGAAAAACACACGTTATTTTATTTCAACTTTTTTCTGATTCTATATTTTTCAGAGTGTAATAAAACCACCCCTTGATGAAATAATGATTTCTCATATAGTAGGAGGTAAAATACTTCCCTAAAGTTTTTATGAAAGAATAGGAGAGTATGATGGCTGCTTAGAGGCCAAAAATAATCCACCATAAATATAGAATAATAACCAGAAGTTTGGAGAAGTACAGGAGTGTGATATGAACACATAACTATCATTCCTTGAAATGATGATAATAACAATTAACCGAAGTTTGCACTTGTTACATTTAGGCCTATTCAAAGTTTGATGCCTGAGTCGTGTGCCATTTGCCCATGTATAGAGTAAGGTTTATCCTCTCCTAATGTCGCAGCATATTTTGTGAAATTAGATTATATTTTAAAGAGCATCGTACATCTCCTCTGACACCCCTTGACCGTTGATTCAAACGACGCATATAAGAAATTATAAAAGTCTTCTTAAAAAGATGGCAAGTTACAATTCAGAGAAGTTTTGTGGATACTAATATTGTAAAGTGATAAAGACTAAACAGGAAGTCATTTTTTCCCTGGAATAAATTTATATTTTATGGAGTATGATTGTTTTCATTTATTCTGATTTGTTTCATCTTTCATGTCGATCTGGAGTGAACCAAATCAGAGAAAACCATCTGCTCTCTCATTTCCTCCTGGAAAATCAGAAGAAAAAAGACAAGCTCTTTTAAACATCTCCTTAGTTACTGCTGTCTTCTGCATTTCCCCTAATAATGAGTTTATCACTTACATCTTTAAATAATAATCTCATTGAAATGTAACAGATATTTTAATTGTATTTATCTCCTTTATCACATTCTGGCAAAATTGCTTTTAATATTTATGATTATAATAGCATATTTATAAATATATATTATAATAACATATATTTAATCTATTTGCAGTCATATTTTAATAATGAAACTAATTTTTAAAATAAAAGATGAGTTTAATTTAAATATTTATTTGATAATATGTATATGGAATTTTTTTTCCTAAAATAATAAGATAATTGATTACATTCTTTCTAGTTTTGTTGTATCAAAGTATTCCAAATTATTCAACATTTGTCTGAACTTTTATAATTATATCTGCTTAAATGTGTGGGTTTTTATTGTGTTCACAATTAAATTTGTCTGTTTTTTAAGCAACATAATGTGGCAACCACTATAAAATTCAAAGTACACTGGATTATGACTAGTTTTCATAATATCTGAAAGAATGTGCTCTTTTATTTTCTTATATGAAATGAAGTATCTCAAATAAAATATTGTATATTAGGTTAAAATAATGTGGTATAAAATGGGTTAAAATAACCTAATTGTATATTAGGTTAAAATAATGTGTTATACAATGGATTAGAATAACCAGTATAATCTATTACAACATTTTAGAAAGCTTCCTGGCTTTCTAAGCTGGCTATTGTCTTTATTAAATTTAAATATCAAAATCAATATGTAGTCAATGTAATAGAGAAAAAGCCTGAACAGAATAGAAACAAGATATACTCATTTCACACTATTTATTAAAACAAGCTTTTAACTCTTATTTGGTAATAATCTAAATTATGTGTGATATCAACATATTAAACTCTATTTTCATAATGTTTAATACATGCAAAGATTCTAATTGCAAAAAGAAAAAAGGGAGAAATACTCATTTTAAAAAATCTTAAGTGTACAAGCATATAATGTAAAAGAAAGCAGTACCTGGGAGTTACAAGGTACAAGATCTGATTAATTAAACAATACAGAAACAAAACAGTATAAAAGAGAAAAATGAACCCTGGAGTCCAAGAAAAGAAAGATAGGTAGTGTCTTAATAAAACATAAGAAGGAGAAGAAAAAGATATAGTTTGGAAACAACTACAATGAAGTCAGTAAATAAAAGAAAGATGACAAGTGGTGAGCTAAGAAAAGATCAAAGTATCAGTGAACATGATGCTAATAATGATAAGTTAAAAAAACTCTAAAATTATTAGCAAAGAAGGCATCCTTAGAGGGACAAACACTTTATAGACTGCAATTTAAAATTTAAATGGACTATCTGGAGGGTAAGGTTTATTCTCCCTTAATGTAGCAGCATATTTATTTTGTAAGAGAAGAGTATATTTTAAATAGCATAGTGCTGCTCTTCTGACTACCCCAGAATACATATGAAAACATGTATCCTACTTACAAATAGCATGTATATTATGAAGTAATTTATATAATTAACTAATCGTTCCAAATTTCTTATTAAAAATCATGTCTTAAAATAATGATGCTTACAATGTATTATTAAAATATCTTAGAAAAATCCAAACAGCATCAAATGAAACAAACATGTCCACTGAAAAGAATATACTATATTACTTTTTAACAAAAGTAAAAGTAACATAGTCACACTATGTGTATTAGGGATATCCAGAGAAAAAGAACCAATAGGAGATGATAGATAGACAGATGGATGGATGGATGGATGGATGGATGGATGGATGGATGGATGGATGAATAGATAGATAGATAGATAGATAGATAGATAGATAGATAGATAGATAGATAGATAGATAGATAGATTGATTTAAGGAGATTTTTAATGGAAAATGGCTCACATGGTTATGGAAGCCAAGAAGTGTCATGATCTGCCATGAGCACATCTGAAGAACCAGAAAAGCCAGTGATATAATTCATTTTGAGCTGGAAGACCTGAAGTTTAGGGGCTTGGGTTGTGAATCCTGGTTTCATTCCAAATGCCCAAGAACCAAGAGCACCTATGGTTGAGAGCCAGGAAAGATGGATATCCCAGCTCAAATAGGGAGAGTAATAAATTCGTCATTCCTCTGTCTTTTTTTTTTCCTTTTGTGTTTGAGCCCTCAAAGGATGGGATAATGCCCACCCACAATGATGAGGGATCTTTTTTACTCAGTCTACTGATTCAAATGCTAATCTCCTGTGGAAACAGCTTGACAGAAAGACTCAGGAAAAAAAACTGTCAGCTATCTGGGCATCCCTTAACCCAGTCAAATTGATTTATAAAATTAACCATCATGCCATGGAAGAAGGATGAGCCCCCTCAACACAAATTTGATTTGGATGTCAAGACAGATGACGACACACAGATACCAAGAGGATATGAAGATGACTTTTATTCATGTAATGGTGCTTTCTGTGGAAAGCAGAGAGCACTCCCAAGCAGGTTCAAACATGGCTTGAGAGAGAAAGTGAGAGTGAGATTTTATGGTGATTTTGGATAAGAGACTAGAGCTTACATGATGTGCATGATTTGAACTTCCCACCTATGCCAAATGAAGGAGCACCTGGGCTTTCTTACTGACTAGCCCAGGAATGGAGCAGGAGAGAAAGAAGGAGGGATGGGGCTTGAAATCTGTCAGAAAACATAGTAAATGAAGCCTGTTGTTTTACTACCAAAAAAAATTGCACTGTTAACATATAATATATGAAAATAAGATTAAAACTTAAGTTTGTTGGATATTTTAGACATAATCTGAAAGGCTTTATCACTTCTTAAATATTCATGTTATTCTTTTTGGAATACTTAACTCAGAATGTAAGTGTGTGTGTTTTTTTTTTTTTAATTAACACATTTTCTCCTCTAGTGTAACCTTGGATCTAAAACACACTTTCATTATTAACTATAACTTATTCTGCTTGTAATTTGCAAAAGGGATGGTGACCTACAGTAACAGAAAGGTAACAGTTTTTTTGGAAGGTGGTGGAGTATAAATAATATACTGTAATTATTAACTATAACTTACTCTGCTTGTAGTTTGCAAAAGGGATGGAGAATTACAGTAACAGAAAAGTATCAGATTTCTTTGAAGGTGGTGGGGTATAAAATACACTATCATTATTAACTATAACTTACTCTGCTTGTAATTTGCAAAAAGGATGGTGAACTATAGCAACAGAAAAGTAACAGGTTTTTTTTAAGGTAAGTTAGGTACATGTTTTCATATGTATTCTGGAGGAGTCAGAAGAGTGGCCACTATGCTCTTTAAAGAATACTCTTCTCTCACAAAATATGCTGCTACATTAAGTGAGAATAAAACTTACCCTCTAGAGAGTCCATTTAAATTTTAAGGTGCAGTCTATAAAACGTTTGTCCCTCTTAAGGATGCCCCCTTTGCTAATAATTTTTAGAATATTGTTACTTATCATTATTAACATCATGTTCACTGATACATTTTTAATGCATGCCCTATAAAAGGATTATAATTTTTTCGATAGAGGAATGTTACATTGCCCCCTCCCTTTAGGGTTTGAGAATAATTGCTATCCAAGAATACAAGGTAATCATCTGAACAACACCCTAGGTTGTCTTGCTAAGTTAAGATCGTAGCTTCAGCAATCTATATGCTTTCTCTGTGGAAGCTATATATGCTATACTATTACCAAAAATGAGTGGCACACAAGATTCTGGGTTTTTGTTTGTTTGTTTCTTTGTTTCTGTTTTTCCCTAGAAAGGGAAGGCAAAGAATGTATGTTTTGGACCTATATGTATCTGCTTCTCCTTTCTCTATGTTTTATGAATCTGAACACAAATTCTTATTTTTCTGAAACTCTCAAAGGCAACCTGTGAGCTGTGAGTGGGGCACAGCATGGAAAGCTGAAATGATGGGGTACTATTTAATGCTTGTTTTCCTTTTCTTGGATTGTAGAGGGCTTTGCTATGGCTGGACATCTCTGTCTACAAGTATAGACCGACACTGAAGGACCCTGATAAAATAAACTAGCACTTGTAGATCCATCCAATGTCTGAATGACTTGTTAAAATTATCTTGCTTTCCTGACTTTGGTTTCTGATGCTTGAAAACCATGTACAGTAACTTTCATGCTTACTCAATATGCATGTTGCTGCCACTTTATTATTTCTAAAACTATGAAGCGCAAAATCCTCATGAGATTAAAACCCCTTGCATGGGTCATTGCCACACCTACACGTCATCTCTGATATTCACTCCTCTCAAAGCTTGTCCTGCTTCAAACAGTTCCCTAGCTACTCTGCCCAAGGGATAGAGAAATGGCTTTCTCTTTTCTCTGCTCTTTGCTGCCCTCACCTGACTGAGACTGTCCTGTTAAACATTTTTGAAAAGAGTACGGTTGGGTCAAGGCGTATATGTCCTAAAAACTTTAAACTTCCTTTATTTTTAATAATTACAGAGAGAAACATACATAGAATAAGAAAAGGCAGAACATAAATAAATACCAAACATGAATTACCACTATAAGATGCTGATCAAATCATATCTAACAGAATAACTCTGCCCTGTTTAGTGCTGATCCTGAGAACTTGGTTTTGTAATTTCAAAAACTGTGCTCATAGGATTTGTTACTTTCAAGTACATTTTGGTGCATGTTGTTCTGTGTTGTCCTTATTGGTGTTTTGGAAGTTCAGTTAATTATTTTAAATAGTTCAGTCTGTGAAAAGGGAAAAACTACTAATAATCTCAATACCCAAAGATGATATTTATTTACATTTTTCATGGTATTCCCTTTAGTCACAAACATACAAGTATTTACATATTTATATATAATATTGTATCTAAAATATGAAATTATATTAAAATGTCATATATTACATATAAAATGATATGCCCCCACAGGCATATCTGTATATTATAAATATTACATATTTCAAAAATGAGGAGATTTTGAAATTATATTTCCAACATTATGTCTATGGTTAGGCCATTTGTATGTTGCACATGTTTAGATTCAAGCCATCAATTATTCAAACTTGCATAGAAATGCATGACTTCATATAGATAGTTAGAATTTCACAATCTTGTTTTATCTACACTGAATGTTACGGACACGTAGGTTGGGGAATTACTAGAATCTGAATATCAAATGTCTTTCTTAATTAAAAGACTTGCTATTTCTCTGAAGGAGAGTGGTGACAATATGGGTCCTAGTAGATCTCCATAGAAGAGTGCTAATTAGCCCTTTGACAAAGCTGCTGGGTGCTTCCATGACTAATTTCCATGACTGTTTAACTGCAGATGAAAATAGTTCTAATATGGCTCAATGTTTGAATATTATAGTTATAAATTCATATAAAACATATTTCATAATATAAAAATGGTTAACATTTTGTAATTTTCTTTTTTTGTACTCAAAAATGTATGTTATAAGTCATCATTTTACTTTCATTAAGTCCCTATTATATTTGAACTGGAATGTGAAAATACCCACTTTTAAACTAGTCTAAGACAAAAATTAACACTGGAGTCTTTTGTGTTTTTTAATTTTACAGGGAGATTCTGGGTCATAATTTATCCATTTTATTTCTACACAGTTCATGGCTTTATACCACTTGTTTCAACAAAAATGTGTTTGAAGTTCACGGTGTTGGCAAATGCCCCCACTCAGGTGGTTGTGTCACCCAAGTGTAAAATCCTCAGTCTGTGTAAAATGAGAAAACACATTATGACATATTTTACTGCCCAGGATTAGTCTGAAGGTGCCAATGTGTTATTAGCAGGGAATGATGCATGCCAACAACTACAAAAGTCCAATTGTCAAGGCAAGCACCTGCATCTGTTCACCTGAAGCAATGATTCCTGCCTCTCCAATTATTCACAGAAACTTGACTAAGTTCCACTTTACACACTGAAAACTATCCCTGGCCTGTATCTCTCCCCTTGAGCAGACAGTGCCTAGTATGGCACAGGTATCTTAAATTTACCACAAATGACACTAAATGTGTGCTTTTCCTGTCATACATGATTTAAGGAGGGTGAGAGCTCTGATGAGAAAGAAGCAAAACCAGAAAATGTCGTTAACTTTTTACAAAATCCTTCAGGCTTCCATTGGTTCCCAACTTGTTCTCTATTACAAAAAGGTAAAATCTTAAAATGAAACAACAGAGAAAACAAGCACGACTTGCATTAACTACGAGTTAGTGGCTTGATAGTCTCTCCTCTCCATCCACAATCTGTCCAGCAAAAAAGATGGAGATGGACACAAAGCATCCTGAGATATGATTGCAAGTGTAATTTTTCTGCCTATATCCGCAAAGATTGTCAATTCTTTTAGGACTCAATAGTCACCTTTGGCATGGCAATGTGTACTAATTCATGCTATTTTAATAGAGAAGGAATACTTCTCTACTAAGACATTTTTTTAATCTATAGCTAAGGACAATTCCATTCCACTTCACTGCAAGAGAGGAATAGTTATAAAGTAACTCCCTGTTCAAGCAGAAGGTACGTGAGGAAAATTCTTGCTCTCAATTTATTTTTTAAAAGTTTCTAACAAATTTTCAATTAATCTGGTCACCAAGCAACTGATTATATATATCTTCATTAGGAAACTGTTATTCAGAGATTAAGTGATTTTGTAAATGTTACATAATTTGATAGTAGTCCAGATAGCTCCACTACCCAACTTACTGACTTTAGTCCTGCACTCTTTAGTACAACATGCATCTTACAGGCAAGAGAATGTCTGCTTCATATAAGTAAGCTATTTTAAAATATATGTTACTTCTATACATTTTAAAGTTACTAGTTTTATCTAAGGTAAAGCACATACATCTTGCTGAAGGTGTTTTCAACAGATTTATTAGTTTCATATTAATGATTCACTAATTTGTGAACTATAGATTTAAAAAATTACCATCAAAGCTCAAAAGAAAAATATATAAACATCATGACAAAACAATTAACATTAAAAATGAATGGAAGATATATTTATAATATATATATAAACTATTTTAAAATATGAAAATAAAATTAGCATTAAATGCTCCAAGAAAAGGTAACTGATGTTTTCTAGTCAGTTTAAAAAATGTTATCGTATCTCCCAAAACTCTCTCTTTTAGCATTTGAAGTAATATTTTAAAAAACGCTTCTCCCAACTCTCTGTATCTGTCAATTAGCATGGAAATTAAAGAACAAAGAGAAGTTCTCAGTAGGACTGATCATAACAGTCACCAATTGATTCTCTTTCAAACTGAGAAAAAATATGTTCTCAGTAAAATCACTTTTACTCTGTTTAAAACCTTGTTTTCTTTTAAGTATTGATCAAATTGTTTGCTTTAGAAGAGATACAGGACCTGTGAGAAAATGATTTCTCAAATAGGCTCAGAATTTTGTATCTCAAACCTGTTCTTCTAAAATAGACTGAGAAAATTCTCATTGATAATGAAACAATTAAATTTAAATTTCAGTTCTCAATAGACCCAGCTGGGGGAGATCAAAAGAAGGAGAGAAGCTTGGGTTAAGTTACTAAAGTTGCTGTGAAACTTTCTTCATGCTGGTAGAAATGAAACAGAACAAAACAGAAAGCCATGGGATTTCATGCACAGCTATTCTGTAATTCCTCTCACCATTTTTTAAATGATTGCTGTTTGTTAGAAAAAAATGTAATGTAGAAAAATGCAATTTCAAGAGATAGAGAATGAAAATTCCTCTTATTTGAAGGAATTTTAAAAATCACTCATGGGGAAAAAAATCTGTTGCAATTGGAAAACCACTATCATCTCTATTGTTGCATAAACACACATATACAAAACTTAAAAGTAAAGCAATAGGAATTTACTATTTCTCACAAACATTCGTGCTGGCTGTGCCATTGTGGGGGTGTTTCCTGAGCTCACTGATGTGGCTGGCTCAACTGGCTTGTTGGTTGGAAGCTGGCTTAGCAGGGGAGATTGATACTGCTTTCCTCACCTTTTTTTGTGTATGTTTATTTTTATTTTGCCCTGGGCCCCAGAAATTATGTAGCTGGCCCTACAGCAAGGGAAGAACACAGAAGTTAATTTGGGTAGGAAGTGATGGTAGGTCTGAACAGAATGGTGGCAGAAGAGGTAGTGCAAAGTGATTTGAATTCTAAATACAGTTATCTACCGTATAGTGACATTTTGGTCAATGACAGACATCATATATATGATGATGGTCCCCTAAGATTACAGTATCATATTTTTCCTATACATTTTCTATGTTTAGAGTTGTTTAGATACACACATGCCCTTGTGTTACAATTAGTTACAGTATTTAAAACAGTAACATTCTGTTTTACTTAGGTTTGTAGCTTAGGAGCAATAAGGTATTCCACATCGCCTAGGTAGGTAGTAGGTGATCCTATCAGGATTTGTGTAAGTAAACCCTATGGTGTTTGCACAACAGCAAAATCATATCACAACGAATTTCTCAGAGCATATCTGTGTCATTAAGCAATGAATGACTGCATATCTGGACTATAGGGTCATGAGGGACTTAATGATGCAGAATGTAAAAGAAAAGGAGAAGACTTCAGTCTCAAGTTCTGTCGCTATTCAGATTTACTTTTATCCTCAAGATAAATGATCTACATGTAGAGATTCTAAGAAACCATATATTTAGCATCATAGCCAAAATTCATTAAAACTGTTGATAACTAAGGCAATCACACCAGCATTGTGACTACTTGTTACTTGGTCTTTCCATACTTAAGTTACCACATCTTTGAATGTGTAATATGGTGTTCTGTTGTAATACTTAAATAAGTTATTTATTTGGCACAGTACTCAAAACATAAAAATTATTATTCTGTATTCATATCTTACTCCAGTGCAGGAGCAACATTAAAGCTCTTTCCACTCACAATCATCACCTCTTTTATGCACTCTTTCTCAGGAATACAAACTTTTTGTTCTGTTTTGTTTTGTTTTTTCCCCAAATCCCTTCTACACTAGCATTTGTCTTTACCATGCCATTTAACCTTGTATTATTCTAATGGGAAGAAATATCAGCCAGTGTTCAATATACGTTATTTATTCGGCACTGGTCTAGCTTCTGTGGAGACAGGGAGTAAGACTCTAAGTTTCCAAGTACAGTATCTACTGATTTCTCACTTTCTAAATTCAGTTTCCTGAAAAAATGAACTGTTAATGTCAAAATACACATACTTTCCTTCTAGTAACCTATGTTTATTTTATTTCATGTCTCGTTCCACCTTCACTGAATGTGGAATCTCCTCTCTGTAATGTGTCCTCTCACTGATATTTTAATTCCTGATGACCCATATAACTGGACTAAAACTCCTTCCTTTCCTTAATCCCTCAGACACAGAAGATTAGGATTTTAAAAATGGCCTCCCAATTACTGTACTCTTAAAGAATAAACATTTTTCCCCAAAGAAGAAAAACAATTTGTTCAGAGTTTTTTTGTCATTAAATTTTATTTGACAATGTTGAAGAAACTTTATACTTTGTTTTTAATTATAGTAGAACTACTGGGTATTTAAGAAATAATTCCTTCATAATTATCTCCAAGATTGTTGCAAATAGGATCAAATGGTATCATTACTTATTTTTTTTCTTTTATTTAAAACGTTTACTCCTAATTTGGCCATTCTCTAACTCCAAATGAGGCAGAGGACCCATAGGGATGAAAACACAGGGGAATATTCACCTATTTTGGAGGGATGCTTCTGCAATCATGAAATAATTCATTGTGGAATCTGACCAAGACTGCCTTAAGTTTTTGTTTCAGCTTGACTAAAATTTAAACAGCTTTCTTCCTAACTATAGGACCCTGACATTCCTTTTTCTTAGGGCATTTACTTTAGAAAACTTGGCATTGTAAATTCTTTCTCTGCCTTTGAGATGTAAATCTTCTCCCAGCCTCTGGCCAGTTTCACAACCCAAAATATGTTTTTCTCAAGGACCTGGAAGCCAACCCTTTGAAATGGAATCCTTTAAAAAGATAATTTCTCTCTCTCTCCCAGTCTTTATGGAAGGCTAGAAGCCTAACTATGCTAGGCACCAATTAGTAAACACAGATGGCATAATCACCTTGACCAACCTCCTCGCTAACATTCTCCACGATTTTCCCATGCGTTCACTACACTGTTTGTTTCAATGGAACTGAGTTATCCTGACCCTTATTTCAATAGTTTATAATAAAATCTTCCCTATCTGTTTAACTTCCCCATATAATTTTTCTTTAACACAGCTCCACAGCTCAAGAACTATCTAACAAAGATTAGAAAAGAATGAAAAGAGATACAGTGTCAGGAACCTGTTGGGGCATCTTTAGGCAATGGGCAAAACAGCCTTACTGAAAACTATTGCAAACAAGTCACATTAGCATTGTGATTGATAAGGAAAAGTCATAACATTGGGAAAAGGCATAGATGTCTTGGGAATTAAACAAAAGTATAGAAAATGGTGCAAATAAAATGATGTTTATCACTCAATAATTCATGCTCAATTGTGTGACATTTGAAACTTCGAAAAGATTTTAAGAGGAATCTGAAAACTATGTGAAAGATTATCAATCCCCTCTTGGCCAGTTTCCCAAGAAATACCAAAAAAACTTAATCTCTTTTCTATAAGGAATTTTAAGTCCTTATAGATTGAAAAAAGTCACAAAGATACCAGAATGAAAGCTCATGATGCCAGGGCCATATCAGTCCTTAAAAAAAAAAAAAAAAAAGAATGGAATTGAATTAATGAAGATGCACTAAAGGAAGTGGGGGAGAAGATACAAGTCAGGATGGCTAGACAGGATAGTGTATACTTACTTTAAGAGGTTAATATGAGGATGACCTGGACAAATTTGAAGAGAAATACCTTTTTTTTTAATGGCATTATATCAAATTTTAAAATATTTTTGAAATAAAATATACATGTCAAAAGCTCCTAATGTTTACATAAATATACACTTTAATAAATTGATGTGGAGGAAATACCTATTAGCCACTACTGTATGTATTTTTAATGTTGCCCATAATATTTAATATATTCTAACTCACTTTTAGGGAAATTAGTGATTTTTAAGTACCTAATAAACTGTAAGTTTACATCAAATGATACACTTTGGTGTATTAAAAAATAATAGAGTAATGGATTGACATTAAAAAATCCAAGTCAGTTAAATAAATACATTTGTGTCAATTCATCTGACACATTTTTCATTGAAACAACTACCTGAAGTATGCCCCTTAAATAAAGTTTATTTAAGGGAATAAACTTTATTAGGTAGCATTTGTGCTAAAAGGCTACATGTTTTTATATATTATACTTTAGCATTCAAATGAATGTAAATTTATCAGACATTTCTTTCTAGTTTCAGAGAGCTCTGGAAAAGTCTATTACCTGCAATTAACTGGAAACTTTTAAATATTATCAAAAGACTGAGTTGTATTGAGTACACTGACATTATGGAAGGTATGTTGCACTCAGGTGATATTTCTTAATAAAATCTGTATTTATTTCATTAAATATAAAGAAGGAGAAAAATGTAAAGATGCAGTGAATTAAGTCTTTGAAATAGCCAAACATACACTATATTTAAAAGTATTTGCACAACAGTTCATGAGCTTAGTACAGCTTGAAGATACCGAGATACTGCCAACATTCTTTGTATTATGTACAATTGTCAAACATTAAATTTGTAAAATTTAATGTACAATTTGATTATGTACAATTGTCAAACATTTAAAAATTAGGTGATTTGTACCTGTCAAATAAAGGAACCTCTTTTGCTGTCATATCAGTAAGATCAACACACTGAACTAGATCTTGGTTCAATGAACCATCCATGCTTTCCTGCATAGATGTGTTATAGTAATGCCTTTATAGTATACTTAAAACATTTAAGATTTCCTCCACACCTAGATCTCCTAGATGTAACAAAATAAAAACATCTCTGGTAGTTGTTAGAGGACTGTACTAATGAAAGGTCATTTTTTCCAAGTTGTATATATTTTTTCTGATCTCATTAATAATTTTAAATAAGGTATATATTTCAGATAATTAAAGAGGAATTAGTCCTATAACTCCCATGGTGACATTAGAAATGACATTTACACACCTATTTCCCATGAATTGAATGGAAAGTATAACGTATATATCAAGAGATTACGTATTTAATGGACATGCACCTAGTATAGTAAACATCCTAATAAGCTTTAGTGTGAGGTATCCCCTTCTCAGGGGAATATGAAGGAGGAAAGTCCCCTTAGCAACCTGACGTATACATTCTGTGCAAGGATTCCCCATGACTCCTGGGGCTTTTGTGGAAAACACTCCTTGGGGAAAACGGAAGAGATCAGCCCATATATGAAAAATGGAAACAATTCAAACTGTTTTCTAGCATCAGTTCTCAAAACAAAACAAAATAAAACAAAAAAACACTTGTTTGTTTCATATGCTTTATCTGATCACATTTAAGGCCTCCGAATAATTGCTAATCATATACAATAACTGACAAATCTAGAAATCATACTGAATACTCCCTGACTTTTGTTTGATGTATCTGTTGAAGTTGTTTTGTGTTTCTACAAATGTTAATGTGACCAGAAGGGCCTCTGAAAACATATGAATTGTTTTGATATTATATAAATTACCACCTGCATACTGTGCATATATTAAGGAAACGTACTATAAAGGAGGCACTGAATTGTTACAGCCCAAATATTTCATTTCTACCTGTGTGAAAAGTGTCTTTTGCTGGAAAATCTGTTACAGTATAATGCATGACTGTGAAGGCAAAGGAGTACTGAGATACATTTATTTCTACATCACTCAAGTGGAACCATCATAAGAAAGCTAGGGGTCTTAACCTCACATGCAGTATAAATGATAAATGTACCATAATGCTTCCTTCTCATGTTTCCCATATCCCATGGCTTTGAGGTATATGTAATATATATATATATCATATGATATATGTATATCATTATAGGACCCATATATTAAGATTACTGACAAGACTTCTGGTATGGTACTTTCATATTTTGTGACTTATTGAACTATGATTTTAAATTTGTTCAACATATCGACATATTAAGTGAAGAGACCATAATTATTTTTCATTACTTTTCACTGAGTTGTGTGTCATTTCAGAATAACATCATGTACACAGGCATGAAAAGAGCTCTGGCTTTAAATCTGCATTCATCAGAGAAAACAAAACAGTTAAAATAATTATTCCCCCAGTGCCTTAAAACTAAGGAGATGATTAAAAATAGCTGTTTGTGAGGCAAGTGAACGTGGGGGAATCTGTTTACTGCACATAGTGAATCTCAAAGGAATTCCTGCATGCTGTGTGCCTGAAGAGATATGTTAGAAGGACTCATAGTCAGTCTAGATTAGCAAATAAAAACTTTTATGAAAAGAGGTTAAAGAACTATATGTGTGCAGGTGTGCTAATTTAGGATTAGTACAGAGTTCAAAACACTTAGTTGATTTATTTTACTCATCCTGAATGTTTCGGTGGTTTATGTAATGCACAGTCCCTAAAAAAAAACGGAACCGGCTAAGAAGCCAACAAAAAAACCAAAATTCCAACGGGTGCCCTAAAACTCCAAAACTGGAAAAATGCAAGGGGAAGAAAGGAACCCAAGAAAATCCCCCTTAAATTTGGGCCCAAAAGCCAAAAAGGGAAAACCTTAACCCTGGAAGGAAAAATCAATGAAAAAAAACTATCAGAACTTCTAGTGTACTTTTAATCTAGAAAATATACTGATTGCCTATGGGATTCTTACTTAGTCGGAGTGTAATTGGAATCATATTGTCTAATATTAATCGAGTTAACTATTATAATTTTGTCCAAAGGTATTAATAGGCTTGTGGAAAGTAAACAAAACCCAAATATAACAAAGTATTGTAAATACAAAGAAGGATACAATGAACAAATTAGCAAACTGAATATTCTACTGTCCCTAAGGTCCTGATCTAAAGCCTTATATTAGTCATACTCCCAATTCTTAGTCCTTTAATAGCTGTTTTTCTCCTTCTCTTATTCAGACCTTGTGTCTTCAATTTAGTTTCTCAATTGATATAAAACCGCATCCAGGCCATCACCAATCATTCTATATGACAAATGCTCCTTCTAGCAACCCCACAATATCACCCTTTACACCAAAATCTTTCTGCAGTTTAATCTCTCCCACTCTAGGTTCCCAAGCCACCCCTAATCCTGCTTGAGGCAATCCTGAGAAACATTGCCCATTGTCTCTCCATACCACCCCCCAAAATTTTAACTGCTCCAATACTTCACCACTATTTTGTTTTGTTTTTCTTAATAATAGAAGAAGACAGGAATGTCAGGCGTCTGAGCCCAAGCCAAGCCATTGTATCCCCTGTGACCTGCACATATACATCCAGATGACCTGAAGCAACTGAAGAACCACAAAAGAAGTGAAAATAGCCAGTTCCTGCCTTAACTGATGACATTCCACCATTGTGATTTGTTCTTGCCCTACCCTAACTGATCAATTGAATGTGTGACATTCTTTCTCCTG
>NW_012103909.1:180349-181438 GCF_000951045.1 Mandrillus leucophaeus
CTCGGATTTTAAGGCAGTAGCTTGCCGATGCTCCCAGCTGAATGAAGCCCTTCCTTCTACAACTCGGTGTCTGAGAAGTTTTGTCTGCGGCTCGTCCTGCTACAGTTGAATTGTGTCCCTCAAAAGTTATTAACATCCTAACCCGCAGTACCTGTAAATGTGATCTGATCTGGAAATAAGATTTTTGCAGATGATTAGGGTAATTTGATGCTATTAGAGTTGACTGTAATCCAATATGAGTATGTCTTTATAAAAAGGTACACTTTAGACAGGAGACCAATACACACAGAGAGATGATGTGAAGACAGGGAGAACACCATCTACGAGCCAAGGAATGCCTGAAGGTACCAGAAGCTGTGAGAGGCATGGAAGAGATGCTCCCCTACAGCTCCCAGAAGGAAGCAACACTGATGACAGTTTAATTTCAGACTCCTACCCTCCAGAACTGTGAGACAATACATTTCCGTTAAGTTATCCAGTTTGTGGTACTTTGTTACCGCTGCCCTAGAAAACTAAAACTCATAAAAACTCACACTTGGATACATTATTTAAAAGCATGGAGGCAACATTTTCTAAGTTATTTAATTTTTTTGACGTATTTTTGATGGATTTTTGAGCTCATTTGCTTAATATGCACAAATCATAATGCTTTTAGACTAGTCTGCAAGAATAATTTACAATATCAGAAAAGACAGCTAATGAGTAGTTGAATTATAGTAAGTAATTTACATGGGATTATAAGATGAGAATCTTATTTTTTAAGTGCAGACATGATGTAGTTTTCTTATGTGGACTTACATATTACTAGGAGATAGCTTTTTGTCCAGGGAAAATAAATATGACCAAAAGTTAAAATAATTTCAAATTAGCATCCTTGATTCTCTGAATCACAAAAGATTAAATTACAACTCACAAGTTCTTACCACTACTAACATGTCTTCTAAGTGCTTTTAAAATTCTTTCATTTAATCATTTAAATATTTCTATGAGGTTGGTAACATTATTATTGCCATTTTATAAAAAGGGATTAAGATACAGACAACATTGTAACACAGGAAGTACATACAGCAAGGAAGTGGAACTTCTACC
>NW_012103909.1:182418-197170 GCF_000951045.1 Mandrillus leucophaeus
AGAAAATAAGTACTAATTACTTTCATAGAAAAGTGATAGAAATTCTAAAATTATTTTTACATGGTATTTTTCTTTTAGCTTTCTTCTTTCTTGCTCAATCTTTCTTTCTCCTTGCAACTCCATACCCCAAAACTGCACTGCATTAAAAAAATGAAGCTATTACTTGATATCAAGAAAAATGAGAAGCCATATCCTTTCTTGGCTTAGAAGAAAAGGAGAGAAGAGTATTCCTTCCTGAGAATTTTCAGCTGTGATAACAGTTTCTACGGCTGTAAGTTTAATCGGTTGCATTGCAGCTTACAGTAAAATGGGAATAGTTAATTAGAAAGGAGATAGCGACAAGTCCCTCAGGATCTTTACACCTTAATTCCCTAGACCTCTAATTTAGCTTCCAGAAATTTATTTTAGTACCAGTGAGCGCTCCCTATTGGTAAGCCATAAATATTCTGTATCCACGATATTCACTGGTAACTAACGCTTTTTATATTATTTAGATTATTTAATATTGCATTCAAATTCTACTTAATTCAAATTCCACTAAAATGCTTTAGTACCGGGTGTTCAAGATCGAGTGTTCCGATTTTTCAAGCATTTTATTAATATCCACTGGTGAAGAAAATAATAACATTGGAAGAAATGGGCTGGGTGTGGAGGCTCACGGCTGTAATCCCAGCATATACAGAGGCCGAGGCGGACGGATCGCCAGAGGTCAGGAGTTGGATACCAGCATAGCCAACCAACATGGTGAAACCCCGTCTCTACTAAAAGTACAAAAATTAGCCAGATGCTGTGGCACAGGCCTGTAATCCCAGCTACTAGGGAGGCTGAGGCAGGAGAATCGCTTGAACCTGGGAGACAGAGGTTGCAGTGAGCCGAGATCGGGCCACTGCACTCCAGTCTGAGGGACAGAGGGAGACAACGTCACACATACACACACACACACAGATTGGAAGAAATGGAGTTAGATGTAGTGTCAGAATAGATCTGTTCAATAAATCTTTTTATGCCTTTAGAAAAACTAGTAAAATATTTATCATGATATTTGTATATTTTTGTCACAACTCATTTGTGGAATCCTCACACGATGTCTACTTCTTATCACCCTATGTAAAATTTCTCTCCTTACCATCTCATTGTTTTATTCTCCTTTTCTTTTAACAGTGGGGACACTTCGAAACTATTAAATTATGTAATAATTTCTCAGGTATATTGCTTTGCTTAGTTTGATTGCAGACTCTAGGAGGCTAGGAGTCTGTTTCATTAACTAATCTAAGCCAACTGTCTAAAATAGGACTTAGCACTATGAGGCATTCAATGAATACTTATAGAATGTATCAGATCTAGCTTTAACGGTTTTAACTTGGATATTTTAGTATTACTAGATAATCACATTTATTTAGAGCTCACTTTACATCATCTACCATTCAACATATTTCGAAATATCAATTTACAAAATATCAATTTATAAAAAATTAAAGGCAGGTGCAATGATTACCCATATTTTGCAAATACAAAAACTAAAGTTTAGTGATTTGTGTGCTCTATCTTTGATATATGTGTGATATATGTTTAACAAATATGTTTGGGAAAAAAAAAAAAAGACCTTGACTTGTAGTGTTTGTCAGTTTCTATGGTGCAAACGTTCTTAACCACAGGTGATTCAAGCTACACACATGACATTCACTGGCTCACAAAATTTCAGTAGGATCACAAACACTGATATTAGCCACTGCAAGCACCCCACTGTGAAAAGTTACACATAAATTATCTAAGATGACTTAGTGAGAAGGAGAATATCTAGGTTATAAAATCAGAAAAACTGGCAATGCCTTCCGGGTGCAGAGTCTGGTGAGAATTTCAAATAATATTCTCAATTTATATCAGTTAACAAAAGATATAATTAATAATTTTTTTCTGAATATTTCCTATCAAAATACTTACTTTTATTTTTCAGCTAATTGTCATCTGGTTACTGTAGTTATTAAAGTAATATTCTTGTTTTAAATATTAATATTTTATTGGATTACATTTGTCTATAAAATATAACAATGTTGGATTGATAAAGTCATTTTCCTATTGCAGATTTTATTTTCCTTTGATAAATATTGCTCTACCTAACAGTAATATTTTGAGGATTGAGGGAACTATCTATCTTAAAGGATACATTGAATTCATCCATTTGAAATCCCCTAGCACATATTGCAGTAGAATAAAGTAGGCATTTTGAAATTTGAATCAAAATATAAATAGCAGATAGTCAAATTAAATCTCAAGGGTGAGAAGATGGAGGACATTTGAATCATGTTACCAGATGTTCAGCCTCTACTGTGAATTCAAAAACAAGAAAAAAATGTTAATTGGAAATATTTTGAGGTCATCATACATTTTAAAAATACATTTTAGAACTTTATATCATAAGCAAATGCAAGTCTTAAATTAAAAATGTATTAAAACCAAAACACTGAGAGAAAAACGATATAAATAGCTTGATTTTCCAGACTTACAAAAGAATCTTACCCCTCATAGAACTGGCTCTTCATTCTCTTTGATTTTAGACGGCAGATTTCCATTATTCAGTATTTCAACTATAGGCACAATAACCAACTCAAGTACTGAAAATTCAATCATTCCATTTTACTAAACTTCAGTTCCTATAATCTAGTGCATTAATGGTTAGACAGAGAGAGGGTTCAATATTAAATCTTTTTTTTAAAATCAGTTTCAGGTGGCTCTATTTCCAAAACTATTGAAGCAAAGGCATTAATTATGCATTTCCATTATGACAGAGCCAACATCAGCAGTCATTAAGGCACAATTTCTTTAGGAGGAGATGCAGCCTGTTTTCTGATCGAGTTTTGTTTCCCACAGGGAGGCATCAGTCTTAAGTTACATAGCAAGCAGGCAAGAGAAGAGAAGCAAATTATAAGCACTTCTCAGCGGAAAAAAGAATGAGGATCTGACTCAGGGCTTCCTATTGAAAAAATAAAATTGTCTACTTCTGTTAGTTATTTTGATTCACACACAGTTACATGCACACTTATACACAGACTAAACATTTGAGATATTTATGAATTTTATTTTATTTCTTTTATTATCTTACCAGAAATTTTACTTGCCGTTTCCAGGATTATTATTTTCTTTTTCTTTCATCTTTTTTTTTTTTATTATTATTATACTTTAAGTTCTAGGGTACATGTGCACAACATGCAGGTTTGTTACATAGGTACACGTGTGCCATGTTGGTTTGCTGCACCCATCATCTCGTGATTTACATTAGGTATTTCTCCTAATGCTATCCCTCCCCTAGCCCCGCACCCCCTGACAGGCCCTGGTGTATGATGTTCCCCGTCCTGTGTCCAACTGTTCTCGTTGTTCAATTCCCACCTATGAGTGAGAACATGTGATTCTGTTTTTCTGTCCTTGTTATAGTTTGCTGAGAATGATGGTTTCCAGCTTCATCCATGTCCTTGCAAAGGACATGAACTCATCCAGTTTTATGGCTGCATAGTATTCCATGGTGTGTATGTGCCATATTTTCTTAATGCAGTCTATCATCGATGGACATTTGGATTGGTTCCAAGTCTTTGCTATTGTGAATAGTGCCGCAATAAACATAAGTATTGTAGCATGATTTATAATACTTTGGGTACATACCCAGTAATGGGATCACTAGGTCAAATGGTATTTCTAGTTCTAGATCCTTGAGGAATCGCCACATTGTCTTCCACAATGGTTGAACTAATTTACACTCCCACCAACACTGTAAAAGCATTCCTATTTCTCCGCATCCTCACCATCATCTGTTGTTACCTGACTTTTAAATGATGGCCATTCTTACTGGAGTGAGATGGTATCTCATTGCGGTTTTGATTTGCATTTCTCTGATGACCAGTGTTGATGAGCATTTTTTTCATGTGTCTGTTGGCTGCATAAATTTCTTCTTTTGAGAAGTGTCTGTTCATATCCTTTGCCCATTTTTTGATGGTTTTTTTTTTCTTGTAAATTTGTTTAAGTTCTTTGTAGATTCTGGATATTGGCCCTTTGTCAAATGGGTAGGTTGTAATAATTTTCTCCCATTCTGTAGGTTGCCTGTTCACTCTGATGGTATTTTCTTTTGCCATGCAGAAGTTCTTTAGTTTAATTAGATCCCATTTTTCTATTTTGGCTTTTGTTGCCATTGCTTTTGGTGTTTTAGTCATGAAGTCCTTACCATGCCTATGTCCTGAATGGTATTGCCTAGGTTTTCTTCTAGGGTTTTTATGGTTTTAGGTCTAACATTTAAGTCTTTAATCCATCATGAATTAATTTTTGTATAAGGTGTAAGGAAGGAATCCAGTTTTAGCTTTCTACATATGGCTAGCCAGTTTTCCCAGCACCATTTATTAAACCTTTCCCCATTTCTTGTTTCTGTCAGCTTTGTCAAAGATCAGATGGTTGTAGATGTGAGATGTTATTTCTGAGGCCTCTGTTCTGTTCCATTTGTGTATATGTCTGTTTTGGTACAAGTACCATGCTGTTTTGGTTACTGTAGCTTTGTAGTGTTGTTTGAAGTCAGGTAGCATGATGCTTCCAGCTTTGTTCTTTTTGCTTAGGACTGTCTTGGCAATGCAGGCGCTTTTTTGGTTCCATATGAACTTTACAGTAGTTTTTTCCAGTTCTGTGAAGAAAGTCATTGGTAGCTTGATGGGGATGGCATTAAATCTATAAATTACTTGGGCAGTATGGCCATTTTCATGATATTGATTCTTCCTATCCATAAGGATGGAATGCTCTTCCATTTGTTTGTGTCCTTTTTTATTTCGTTGAGCAGTGGTTTGTGGTTTTCCTTGGAGAAGTCCTTCACATCCCTTGTAAGTTGGATTCCTAGGTATTTTATTCTCTTTGTAGCAATTGTGAATGGGAGTTAACTAATGAGTTGGCTCTCTGTTTGTCTGTTACTGGTGTATAGGAAAGCTTGTGATTTTTGCACACTGATTTTGTGTCCTGAGATTTTGCTGAAGTTGCTAATCAGCTCAAAGAGATTTTGAGCTGAGACGATGGGGTTTTCTAAATATATCATGTCATCTGCAAACAGGACAATTTGATTTACTCTTTTCCTAATTGAGTATCTTTATTTCTTTCCCTTGCCTGATTGCCCTGGCCAGAACTTCCAACACTATGCTGAATAGGAGTGGTGAGAGAAGGTATCCTTGTCTTGTGCCAGTTTTCAAAGGGAATGCTTCCAGTTTTTGCCCATTCAGTATGATATTGGTTGTGGGTTTGTCATAAATAATTCTTATTATTTCGAGATTTGTTTCATCAAGACCTAGTTTATTGAGAGATTTTAGCATGAAGGGCTGTTGAATGTCTTATCAAGGCCTTTTCTACATCTATTGAGATAATTATGTGGTTTTTGTCATTGGTTCTGTTTATGTGATGGATTATGTTTATTGATTTGCATATTTTGAACCAGCCTTGCATCCCAGGAATGAAGCTGACTTGATCATGGTGGATAAGCTTTTTGATGTGCTGTTGGATTTGGTTTGCCAGTATTTTATTGAAGATTTTTGCCTCGATGTCATAAGGGATATTGGTCTAAAATTCTCTTTTTTTGTTGTTGTGTCTCTGCCAGGCTTTGATATCAGGATAATGCTGGCCTCATAAAATGAGTTAGGGAGGATTCCCTCTTTTTCTATCAATTGGAAGAGTTTCAGAAGGAACAGTACCAGCTCCTGTTTGTACCTCTGGTAGAATTTGGCTGTAAATTCATCTGATCTTGGACTTTTTGGTTGGTAGGCTCTTAATTATTGCCTCAATTTCAGAGCCTGTTACTGGTCTATTTAGACATTCAACTTCTTCCTAGTTTAGTCTTGGGAGAATGTACATGTCCAGGAATTTATCCATTTCTTCTAGATTTTCTAGTTATTTGCGTAGAGGTGTTTATAGTATTCTAGGATGGTAGTTTGCATTTCTGTGGGATGCAACAGTGGTGATAACCCCTTTATCATTTTTTATTGTGTCTATTTGATTCTTCTTTCTTTTATTCTTTTTTCATCTTGCTAGCAGTCTATCAATTTTGTTGATCTTTTCAAAAAAACAGATTCTGGGTTCCTTTATTTTTTAAAGGTGTTTTTGTGTCTCTATGTCCTTCAGTTCTGCTCTGATCTTAGCTATTTCTTGCCTTCTTCTAGTTTTTGAGGTTGTTTGCTCTTGCTTCTCTAGTTCTTTTAATTATCATGTTAGGGTGTTGATTTTAGATCTTTCTAGCTTTCTCTTGTGGGCATTTAGTGCTATAAATTTCCCTCTACTCACTGCTTTAAATGTGTGCCAAAGATTCTGGTATGTTATGTCTTTGTTCTCATTGGTTTCAATCCAATTTCTGTCTTCATTTCATTATTTACCCAGTAGTCATTCAGGAGCAGGTGGTTCAGTTTCCATGTAGTTGTGCGGCGTTGAGTAAGTTTCTTAATTCTGAATTCTAATTTGATTGCATTGTGGTCTAGAGACAGTTTGTTGTGATTTCTGTTATTTTTACACTTGCTGATGAGTGCTTTACTTTGAATTATGTGGTCAATTTTGGAATAAGTGCAATGTTGTGCTGAGAAGAATGTATATTCTGTTGATTTGGGGTGGAGAGTTCTGTAGATGTCTCTTAGGTCCACTTGGTGCAGAGCTGAGTTCAAGTCCTGGATATCCTTGTTAACCTGTCTCGTTAATGTGTCTAATATTTACAATGTGGTGTTAAAGTATCTCATTATTATTGTAGGGGAGTCTAAGTCTGGTTGTAGGTCTCTAAGGACTTGCTTTATGAATCTGGGTGTTCCCATACTGGTTGCATATATATTTAGGATAGTTAGCTCTTCTTGTTGAATTGATCCCTTTACCATTATGCAATGGCCTTCTTTGTCTATTTTGGTCTTGTTGGTTTAAAGTCTGTTTTATCAGAGACTAAGACTGCAACCCTTGCTTTTTTTTTGCTTTCCATTTGTTTGGTAGATCATCTTCTATACCTTTATTTTGATTCTATGTGTGTCTCTGCACATGAGATGGGTCTCCTGAATACAGCACATTGATGGGTCTTGACTCTTTATCCAATTTGCCGGTCTGTGTATTTTAATTGGGGCATTTAGTCCATTTACATTTAAGGTTAATATTGTGATGTGTGAATTTGATCCTGTCATTATGATGCTAGCTGGTTATTTTTCCCATTAATTGATGCAGTTTATTCATAGCATCCATGGTCTTTACTCTTTGGCATGTTTTTGCAGTGGCTGGTACTGGTTGTCCCTTTCCATGTTTAGTGTTTCCTTCATGAGCTCTTGTAAGGCAGGCCTGGTGGTGACAAAATCTCTCAGCATTTGCTTGTCTGTAAAGGATTTTATTTCTCCTTCTGTTATGAAACTTTGTTTGGCTGGATATGCAATTCTGGGTTGAAAATTCTTTTCTTTAAGAATGTTGAATATTGGCCCCTCTCTTCTGGCTTATAGGTATTCTGCAGAGCCATCCGCTGTTTGTCTGATGGGCTTCACTTTGTGGGTAACCCAACCTTTCTCTCTGGTTGCCCTTAACATTTTTTCCTTCATTTCAACCACAATGAATCTGACAATTATGTGTCTTGGGGTTGCTCTTCTCAAGGAGTACCTTTGTGCTGGTCTATGTATTTCCTGAATTTGAATGTTGGCCTGCCTTGCTAAGTTGGGGAAGTTCTCCTGGGTAATATTGTGAAGGATGTTTTCCAACTTGGATCCATCTTCTCCGTCACTTTCAGATACACCAATCAAACGTAGATTTGGTCTTTTCACATAGTCCCATATTTCTGGGAGGCTTTGTTCGTTTCTTTTTACTCTTTTTTCTCTAAACTTGTCTTCTCACTTTATTTCATTAATTTGATCTTCAATCACTGATCCTCTTTCTTCCATTTGATTGAATCGGCTATTGAAGCTTGTGCACACGTCACGAAGTTCTTGTGCCATGGTTTTCGGCTCCATCAGGTCATTTAAAGTCTTCTCTACACTATTTATTCTAGTTAGGCATTCATCTAACCTTTTTTCAACCTTTTTTCAAGCTTCCTTCCAATCGGTTTGAACATGCTCCTTTAGCTTTGAGGTTTATTATTATCGACCTTCTGAAGTCTACTTCTGTCAGCTCATCAAAGTCATTCTCCAGCCAGCTCTGTTCCATTGCTAGTGAGGAGTTGTGATCTTTTGTAGGAGAAGAGGCACTCTGGTTTTTAGAATTTTCAACTTTGCTGCTCTTTTCTATCTTTATCTTTAGATAAAGCCATCTTTGTGGTTTTATCTACCTTTGGTCTTTGATGTTGGTGACCTATAGATGGGGTTTTGGTGTAGATGTCTTTTTTGTTGATGTTGATGCTATTCTTTTTTGTTTGTTAATTTTCCTTCTAACAGTCAGGACCCTCAGCTGCAGGTCTGTTGGAGTTTGCTGGAGGTCCACTCCAGACCCTGTTTTCCTGGGTATCACCAGCGGAGGCTGCAGAACAGCAAATATTGCAGAATAGCAAATATTGCTGCCTGATTCTTCCTCTGGAAGTTTTGTCCCAGAGGGGCACCCACCTGTCTGAAGTGTCTGTCAGTCTCTACTGGGAGATATCTCCCAGTTAGGCTACATGTGGGTCAGGGACCTATTTGAAGAGGCAGTCTGTTCATTCTCAGAGGTCAAATGCTGTGCTGATAGATCCACTGCTCTCTTTGGAGCTATCAGACAGGGATGTTTAAGTCTGCAGAAGTTTCTGCTGCCTTTTGTTCAGCTATGACCTGCCCACAGAGGTGGAGTCTATAGAGGCAGCAGGACTTGCTGAGCTGTGGTGAACTCCGCCCAATTTAAGCTTCCCAGCCACTTTGTTTACCTATTCAAGCCTCAGCAATGGCAGATGCCCCTCCCCTAGCCAGGTTGCAGCCTCACAGGTCAATCTCAGACCGCTGCACTAGCAGTGAGCAAGGCTCCATGGGCCTGTGACCTGCCAAACCAGGAGTGGGAGAAAATCTCCTGATCTGCCAGTTGCTAAGACTATGGGAAAAACACAGTATTTGGGTAAGAGTGTCCCATTTTTCCAAGTACAGTATATTATGGCTTCCCTTGTTAGGAAATGGAAATCCCCCAACCCCTTGCACACTTTCTGGGTGAGGTGATGCCCTGTGAAACTTTGGCTCACCCTCTGTGGGCTGCACCCACTGTCCAGACAGCCTGAATGAGGTGAACCAGGTGCCTCAGTTGGAAATGCAGAAATTACCCATCTTCTGCATTGATCACACTGGGAGCTGCAGACCAGAGCTGTTCCTATTCAGCCATCTTGGAACGGAAAAACCTTTTTCTTTTTTCTAAAAACTGTAACTACAGTAAGGTGATTATTACCTCATAAGAGTTATTTTCATAATCAAATAGTTATTCATTGAAAGTAAGTAAAGCAACTGATTTTGCTTTACTCAAAAATATTGTGTACTTAACTTCATTAACTAATAACATATTATAGTAAAAGGTAGCTCTGTTAATTCATCAGACTAATAAATGACACATAAAAGTTCAGGGTAAACTCTTAGAAGATAACATAAGAGAAAACCTAGATGACCTTTGGTATGAAAATGAGGTTTTATTTGCAAAACAAAAGGCACAATCTGAGAAAGAAATCATTGATATCTTAGACTTTATTATAGATAATTTGGAAAAAAAAATTATCTGCTCTACAAACCCCACTGTTAGATAATGAGATGACAAGCCACATACTAAAATAACATATTTGAAAAAGAAATAAAAGATAAATGATAGTTATCCATAATGTACAAAGGAATGCTTAAATCTCAACAATAAGAAAGTGAGGCTGGGCACAGTTGCTCACACCTTAATCCCACCACTTTGGGAGGCTAAAACGGGCATATCACTTGAGCTCATCAGTTTGAGACCAGCCTGGGAAACATGGCAAAACACCATCTCTACAAAAAATTCAAAAATTAGCCAGGCATGGTGGCACACACCTGTAATCCTAGCTACTCTGGAGGCTGAGGTGGGAGAATTGCTTGAGCCCAGGAGGAAGAGGTTGCAGTTAGCCGAGATTGCACCACTGCACTCCAACCTGGGCAAGACAGCCCGACCTTGTCTCAAACAAACAAAAAGAGAAGAGAAGAGAAGAGAAGAGAACCAACCCAGTAAAAAAAAAAAAAAAAAAAAATAGGCAAAATATCTGAACAGTGTACTCAGATTGCAAATAAGCATATGAAAGCTGATTCCATAATATATGTCATCAGAGAAAGACATATTAAGGCAACAGTGAGATACTACTACACACCTATGAAATAATCAAAATCCGAAACACTGACAATACCAAATGCTGGGAATAATGCTGGGAACTTTTCGTTCATTGCTGTGGGCAATGAAAAATGGTACAGTCACTTTCGAGGATGGTTTGTCAGTTTCTTACAAAGTACACATAACTCTGACCAGAAATTACGCATCTTGGTATTTACTTAGATGAGTTGAAAGCATGTCCACAAGGAAACCTGTACATGGATGGTTTATAGCAGTTTTATTCATAATTGTCAACATTTGTCATTAACAAAATAGCCAGAGTTCCTTCAGTAGATGAATAGATAAATAAAAAGTGTTTTTTTTTTTTTTTTGCTTTTTCTTTTTTTTTTTAATGGGATGTTATTCAGCACTAAAAACAAGGGGGTATTATTCAGTACTAAAAAGAAATGAGCTATCAAACAAACAAACAAACAAAAGACATAAAAGAATCTTAAATACATATCATGAAGTATTTTTTAAGCCAATCTGAAAAAGCTATGTATTGTATGATTCCAACTGTATGACATTTAACTCTTATGCTATTGCTAAAAGTTTTCTAAAAATGTCTCTCTGACATTGGGATTATATGACTGATATATTTCTCTACCATTTCAGTACACCAGCATTATCACTAAAAGTTTCCTTCCCAAGTTATTTCTTTTCTGTCTTGTTCTTGATTGAAACTGTGCTCTCCAACCTACTTTGAAGGTCACAGCGCAGGTATCTAAGGGAGAGTAAGTAGGATTACAAGAGTGGTTCCAGTGGAGTAAAGAAGGCCACAAGAGTTCTGTCAATTCTCACATGAAGACATATAGTCAAATTTCCTTTTCTTTGAATACGGGGTGCCCTTGATACTTACTGTGACAAATAAGATATGACATAAGTGACATTATGATACTTCCAAGGCCAGTTTTTTTTTGTTGTTGTTGTTGTTGTTGTTTTAAATAAAACCAGTAGTTTCCACTTCCTTCCTCTCCAGGAAATGCAGCCATCATACTACAATACTACATACTACATACTACATACTACAGCCACCATATGGTCAGAGTTAATAAGTAATGAGGCATCTCACAGAGAGGGAGAGGCCAGGTAGAAAGCCCTCAGGACCCAGCTACGAGTGTGAAGCCTTCTTGGACCCTCCAGCTGAGCCTATTCTGCCTGCTGAATTCAAACAAGTGGGTGACTTTAGCCAATACTAAGTAGAGAAGAACAACTATGATATGAACTTATTTGAAAAGGAATAAATTATTGTTAGGTCAATACATTTGGGGATTGTTTTTAATGAAGCCAAATATAAATGAAATCGTTTTTAACTTTGGCTGAACATTTGAATCGACGAGATGGTAACAAATTTAAATGATCTGGAACTGAGCCAAGTAAGTTGACATTTCTAAGGGTGGAGTCTTAGCATCCCTATTTTTAAAGGCTCCCAAAGTTACTGTAACACACAGTCAGTGTTGAGAACTATGTAGTGTTGCTTGTTGCCCAGTTCTGCTTCTAAATAACTTCTCCTGTAACATTTAAAAGTTCCCCACATAGTTTAGCCTTATGTCATCTAGCTCTGTTGCTTTCAATTCTTTAGTCTGAAATGTCTTATGCTTCAAGAACACTCAGTCCCAAACATTCTGAAAATAATACATCTGTTTGATGTTAAGTGTAATTAATGATCATAACTTCGATGATTTGGTTTTCTCTGTGTTTGTTTCTTGCCTGTTTGTAACAGTCTGTTTTGTATATTTGGATATATCTCAGTGGGAAGAGAATCAATAAATGAACATTCAACTCATTTCTGACATGACTCATTGAACATATATCTAAATCTTCAGAGATCTTTTTTTTTACAACTTTTTCAGGTGTTTTAAATCTTACATTGGTAATGTGAGAAGTTGTCAGTAAATGATTCAGTGTTTCTATAAGCAGATAATTTCAGTATTTCAAATTTCTTTATATGCCTAAGAGAGACAGTTATCTTTTCCACATGTTAAGTAGAGACATAAGTGTGAATTTAGATTCAATTAGCAAGTTCATAAAATAGCTTATATATTTAATAGATACAATTAACTGATATTTCAGCTTTTTATCAAAATAAATCTTCTTTCAAAGATTAACACATTTTTATTGAGGAGTAATTCTATTGGGTTTATAAAAATCTTGAGGGTGAAAATGAGTCTTGCCAGTTCTAATTTATAATTCATTACTGAAGTGCTTACATTCAAACACATTGGAAATGGGCAAAAACAATCATTTGAATCTAGGTTCCACCCATTACTGACTGTGTGAACTTAATGAAACCACTTAGACCCTTTAAGTTCAGTTCCTCATTTATAGTAATAATAGTATCTATATCCCAAAGCTATTTTGAGGCTTAAAATAAGATAATGTTTCACTTGCAATTCTTATAGGAAAAATAACATTAAGTAAATATTATCAATCTTAATTATGTCTCAGTATCATAATAATGAACTTGCTGAAACACAGCTAAGAAACACCTCCTACACATCATACCTCTTATCCTTCACTCCATGGAGAAATAAAAGAGGCAGGAGATATTTGAGAAGAAATTCATGAATGGCAATGTAGATTAACTGCTTACCCCTTAAAACAACCATGGATGGCAAAAAATAACATCTGAAAATATGCAAAAAGCGAATGAACATTTATTGAATGCCTACTATATGCTATGTACTTTGTTAAGAGTCAACTAAAAAGTTAACAACACACTTCAAGAAGGAAGATTATTGTCAAGTCTTATCAATTATAGATACGATTGTCTCAGAATGTTCCTGGGGTAACCAAATCTTGCTGAATAGTGTTCAGCTAGCAGAGTCATTTTAATTAGGATCATCTGATTTACACTAGCTTAGTATCCAGGAACCTAATTTCATTTCTATTTATGCATAGAATCATGTATAGGATCCAAGACTCCCGAGTTCCAGAGAGGTGCACTTTCCATTACAACTTGCAGCTGTAGAAATAAAAGAGAACAGCAAATGCTACTTGAATTTCATGATTTCAAATATCCAGTAAAGATGAATTCACTTGCTGCACCTGCTTGTTGTTTTATCATTCCATTTCCTATCTCCCATGTGAATTTGTCCACAGACACAACACCTATTTAAAATGATTGGACCTTGAAAAAAATGTAAATTGATATTTTATACCCCATAAGTTCTGCAATTGTAATATCTGTGCTATATGCACATTGAAAATTAAATCATTTTTAATCTAGCGTAGGGCCTGTCTAATAAAAACCCTTCTGAAACCCCACTGTGTCTTCTCAGTAGCAGCTTTTCACAGTGAAGCATTTAAGCTTTTAAAAAGCAACAGAACAAATGTGATTGATTATCAGTTCACTTGCCAGATTCTGCATTGAAATTAAAGAAAGTAAAAGCTCTTCTATGAAAGTGATATAACCACCTGCAATATTAAACCGATAAAATATGTGTTCAGCTGTTTATGAAGTGTATTGACCCAGATATATAAAGTAGCCTTCTAGTAAGTAGGAGCCTTATATAGTAACTGATCAATTCTAACTGTGGCAAAACAGTAAAAAGCACACCAAATTGACTAAAAGGCCAAAATACTCTGAAAGAATTCCATCATTGAAACAAATATGAAGTTAGCCACACTTGTGATAAGGTGGACAAATGAAAAAATGCAGCCTATTAGTATGGATGTAGGAGATATTCTAAGAATTATTAATTCATTAAAAAAGTTTCACAGTGCCTGACACATAACAAAACTAGATTTGATTGAGCATTCACTTGCTTTTCTGCTTATCTGAATATTAGGCAATGCCCTGATGATTTTCAAGAAGCTGATACAATTCTTTGCAAATAGTTATGTTATCTATAAATACCTCATTTCTACTTAGCCTCCATATAATCTGTTTTAAATAGCTACAGACAATATTTGTGCATACTTTGTTGTTTAAGGAGTATAAACACATTCAATAAATGCTGAATTATCTAATAATAGTAACCTCGGGATTCAGTTTAGAGAGAAGCCAATCTGAAACTTGGATGGATCTATTCAATAAATCTATTATTTTTGGAAGGGAAGATCTTAGCAACAGAGCATACAAGGTAGGCTAGAGCAGTATGCAATGAACATCAAAGGTTACTAGGTTCCAGGTTACTAGGCTACCAGGAATTTTCCAGAATGATGATAAAGTATTGAAAGCGTCTTGTAGCTGTGGGTTACGTAAACCTGTATGAATGGGTGACAACGAACAGGCATGGCTTGATTAAGCAGGAGGACCATGTATTAGAAAGGCAAAAGCTTTGTCCCAGACAAACAGAATGATTGACTATGGGACAAGAGGGACAAACTAAAATGTGAGAGAAATCAATAATGGATTACTAAAACATGGGTGTAACTCAGAGAGTTGGTTATAAGAAATAAAGATACTTCTTAGTTTACAGGAATCACCGAACAATGTTAAATTAGTGAGTGACAGAAACAAGAGACAAAC
>NW_012103909.1:198085-238354 GCF_000951045.1 Mandrillus leucophaeus
CCGGCTAGTTTTTTGTATTTTTTAGTAGAGACGGGGTTTCACCGTGTTAGCCAGGATGGTCTCGATCTCCTGACCTAGTGATCCGCCCGTCTCAGCCTCCCAAAGTGCTGGGATTACAGGCTTGAGCCACCGCGCCCGGCAAGAAATAAATTTTTAATTAAAGTTGAAGTCTTTCTTCAAAAATTACTTACTCATATATAGAATACATATCCAAGAATAAATACAAAATATTGAGTCTTCTGATTGTCATGCCGTTCAGTCATAGGTTCTGGATTTTTCATCAAATGTGCATGTATTCACAGAATTGATACTCCAATCATTTGTGCCCTACTCTCAGTCTGATGATGGATGAGGCAGTGGCAGTGTTGCTCTATACATGAGCACCCCCTGCTGGCACAACCTGGATACCCATTTCTATTGTAACAATAATTTATTTGGAATATCCTTTACTGTATCTTAGACAAATGTTTCCCTATGCAAATAAGTAAATAGTGATATCATCTCAAGAACTTAGCGCAAGGTACCCTGTGGATATTTGTTTCATTTTAAAAGCAAATAGAATGACCAAAAGACATTTTAACATTTTTAGTAAACTAGATTAATTTATATTAGTTTTCCATTGCTACTGCAAGAAATTACAACACATTTAGTGGCCTAAAAGAATGCAAATTCATTATTTTACAGTTCAGCAGGTCAGTTGTCTGGCATGTGTCACATGGGGATAGAATCAAAGTTTCAGAAGGGTTTGTACTCCTTTCTGGTCGCTCTTAGGGAGAACGTTTCTCTGACTTTTCCAGCTTCTAGAGAATGTCCACATTCCTCAGGTCATGTACTATTTCCTCCACGTTTAAAACCAGCAAATTTACATTTCTCTGTATTTTTATCTCATACTCACATCTCCTTCTTATCCTCTCCTCCACCTACTACTACCATTTTAAGGACCTTTGTGATTACATTGTTCCTATTCTGATAATCCAGGTTAATGCCCTTTTTTAAAAAAATCAGGTGACTAGCAACTTAATCTCATTATGCCATGACCTGAATTTATTCACAGGGTCAGGGGATTAAGACCTGGGCACTGCTATGATGTGTGTCTAACCCTACTCCCGAGCCCTGCATTCATATGCTAAAATCCTAACTCCTATGGTGATATTATTAGGACATGAAGGTTTTGGGGTGTGATTAGGTAACAGAAATGGAGCCCACATAAATGGAATAATTGCATTTATGAAGCAGGCCCAAGATAAGCCCCTCAGCTAAATAAATTCAAAATAAAGACTCAAATAAAGAAAATCAGAAATTAAAAGGGTGATATTCCAACTGATACCACAGAAATACAAATAACTACAAGAAACTATTATGAATAAATATATGTCAACAAATTGGATAACCTAGAAGAAATGGATAAATTTTTTGACATATATAATCTACCAACGTTTAATTATGAAGAAATAGAAAATTTCAACAGACAATAATGTATAAGGAGATACAATTAGTAATAAAAAGTCTCTCATCAAAGAAATTCTCAGGACATGATAACTTCACTTTTAAATTCTACCAAACATTTAAAGAATAATTAATACAAATTCCTCTGAAACTTTTCCAAAAAATTAGAGAGGAGGGCATTTGTCCAAATTCATTTTACAAGGCCATTATTACCCTGACACAAAACTCAGATATGGACACTACAAAAGAAGAAAACTATAGGCCAATGTCCCTGGTGAACATAAGTGCAAAAATCTTCAACAAAATATTATCCAACCAAATACTACGGAATATTTAAAAGATCATTTACCATGATAATGTGAGATTCATTCCAAGGATGCAAGGATGACACCATATGCAAGTCAATTAACCTCATACATCACATTAACATAATAAAGAAGAAACACCAGATGATTATTTCAATAGTTGTAGAAAAAGCATTTTACAAAATTTCACATCGTTTCATAATAATAAAAGAAAACCTCTTAGCAAATTAATTGTAGAAGAAATGCATCTCAATATAATAAGGACTGTATATGACAAACCCACAGCCTACATCATACTCAATGGGCAAAAATTGAAAGCTTTCCATCTAAGATTGAGAAAAAGATAACAATGCCCACTCTGGCCACTTCTACTTAACCTAGTACTGGAAGTTCTAGCTATAGCAATTAGGCAAGAGGAAGAAAGAAAAGACATTTAAATTGGGAAAAAAAGGTAAATTGTCCCTGTTTGTAGATAACAAAATCTTAGATATAAAAATCCTAAAGACTTCACCAAAAAACTGTTAAAACTAATAAATGAATTTTGTAAACTTGTAGAATACAAAATCAATACAAAAAAATCAGTAGTATTTCAGAGACTAACGGTGAGCAATATGAAAAAGCAATCAAGAAAACAATTTCATTTATTATGGTTAAAAATATATAATAATTAGAAATAAATTTAAACAAGGAGGTGAAAAATCTCTACACTGAAAACTATAAAACAGTGATTAAAGAAACTAAACAAGACACAAATAAATGTAAAGATATCCCATATATGTGGTTTGGAAGAATTAAAATTGTTAAAATGTCCATACCACCTAAAGCAATACACAGGTTCAATGCTATCCCTATCAAAATATTACTGACATTCTTCACAGAAATAGAAAAAATAATCCTAAAATTTGTTTAGAACCATAAAAGTCTCTGAATAGCCAAAGCAATGTGAACAAGGAGAACAAAGCTGAAGGCATTGCATTACCTGACTTCAAAATATACTACAATGTAGCAAACAAAAAAGCGTAATGCTAACATAAAACAAGACACATAGACCAATGAAACAGAATAGAGAGCCCAGAAAATTCACACCTTAATAGTCATCTGATTTTTTATCGAAGTGCTAAATACACACAATGGGGACAGGACAGTCTCTTCAACAAATGGCAGTGGGAAACTAGATGCCTGCATGCAGAAGAGTGAAATTAGGCCCTTACTTCATGATACATACAAAAATTAACTCAAAATGCATTGAATACTTAAATGTAAGACCCAAAACTATGAAATGATTAGAATAAAACATAGAGGAGAAGCTTCATGGAATTGGTCTTGGCAATTATTTTTTCTGACATAACTTCAAAATACAGGAAACAAAAACAACTGTAGACAGATGGGATTACATCAAACTAAAAAGGTTCTGCACAGCAACAGAAAATATTAAGAGTGAGGAAACACTCTTGAGGTTTGAAAATATTTTCTTGAGGAAGAAAATATTTGCCAGCTTTGCATCTGATAACGGGATAATGTCTAAAATGTATAAAGAATTCAAACTATTCAATGGCAAGAGTACAAATAACCCAACTAAAAAATGGACAGAGGACTTAAATAGACATTTCTCCTTAGAAAATATACACATGAACAACAGATAAATGAAATAAAAGTCCTTAACATCACTAATTATTAGGGAAATGCAAATTATACCACGATGACATATTACCTTACTTCTGTGAGGATGGCTATTATAGCAAAGACAAAAAATTGTAATGACAGTGTGGATGTAAAGGAAAACCTTGCACACTGTTGGTGGAAATGTAAATTAGTGTACTCATTACGGAAAACAGTTATGGAGGTTCCTCAAAACTTAAAAATAGAATTACCATGTAACCCAGCAATTCCATTACTCAGAGTATACCCAAAGGAAAGAAAATCAGTTGTCAACAGAGTATCTCCCCCTACATGTTGATTGAAGCATTATTCACAATAACCAAGATATAGAATCAACCAGTATCCATCAATGAATGAATCAATTAATTAAAAAAATGACGTAGACATCTTGTTTTATTGCACTTTATTTAATTATGCTTCACAGATATTGCATTTTTTTATGAAACTTTGTGGTAACCTTGCATCAAGCTAGTATATTAGTGCTACATTTCCAATAGTATAGTATCATCACTTCGGGTCTCTAGGTCACAATTTGGTAATTCTCACAATATTTCAAACTTTTTCACGATTATTATATCTGTTATGGTGATCTTGGATCACTGATGTTTTATGTTACTATCATAATTGTTTGGGAGTGCCACAAACCTCAAACACCCATGTAAGACAGTGAACTTAATTGATAAATATTGTCTGTATTTGATAGCTTCACTGACCAGCCATTTCCCCTTCTCTCTCCCTCTCCTTAAGCCTCCCTCTTCCCTGAGACACAACAATATTGACACTAGGCCAATTAATAACCTCACAATGCCCTCTAAGTTTGCAAGCAAGGAAAGGTTGCATGTCTCTCACTGTAAATCAAAGCCAGAAATGATTAAGTTTAGTGAGGAAGGCATGTCAAAGGCTGAGACAGCCTGAAAGCTAGGCTTATTGTACCAAGCAACCAAACTGTGAATGCAAAACAAAAGTTCCTGAAAAAAACTAAAAGTGTCACTTCAGTGAAAACATGAATAATAAGAAAGTGAAACAGTCTTATTATTGATAGGATATGGAGAAAGTTTTAATGGTCTGAACAGAAATCAAACCAGCCACAGCATTCCTTTAAGTCAAATCCTAATTCAGAGCATGACCCTAGCTCTCTTCAATTATCTGAAGACTGAGAGAGGTTAGGAAGTTGCAGAAGAAAGCTTGAAACTATCAAATGTTGGTTCTTGAGATTTAAGGAAAGAAATCTCAAGGTAAAACAGCTAATTATCCAGAAGATCTAGCTGAAACAATTGACGGATAGTTACACTAAATACATTTTTCACTAAATACACTAAATACACGTAGATGTAACAGGCTTCTACTGGAAGAAGATACTATCTAGGACTTTCATAGCCAGTGAAAAGCCAATGCCTGGCTTTAAAGCTTCAAAGAACAAGCTGAGTCTCTTGTTAGGAGCTAATGCAACTGTTGAATTATTTCTTATTTTTAACAATTGCCACAGTCACTCCAGTCTTCAGCAACCACCACCCTAATCATTAGCAGCAAAATCCTCCACCAGAAAAAATGTATAACCCACTGAAGGCTCAGAGAATCATTGGCATTATTTAGCAATGAAGTATTTTTTAATTAAGGTTTACACATTGCTTTTTTAAACATAATTCTATTGCACACTTGACAGACTATTGTATACAGTAAACAAAACTTTTATACACCCTTTGAAGTAAAAAAATTTGTGTGACTCACTTTATTGTGATATTCACTTTATTGCAGAGTTTTGGAGCTGAACCCACAATATCTTCGAGGTATGCCTGTATGTATACACAATGATGCACTATTCGGCCATGTAAAATAAAAATAATCTGTTATTCATGACAACATGGAGAAACCTGGAGGACAGTATGCTAAGTGAAATAAGCCAGAGAGAAAGACAAATACTACACAATCTCACGCATGTGGAATCTAAAAATGTTGATCTCATTAAAGTAGAGAATAAAATGGTGGTTACCAGAGGTTGGGGT
This sequence comes from Mandrillus leucophaeus, assembly GCF_000951045.1. Lineage (NCBI taxonomy): Eukaryota > Metazoa > Chordata > Mammalia > Primates > Cercopithecidae > Mandrillus > Mandrillus leucophaeus. The sequence continues at coordinate 203,499 of NW_012103909.1, forward strand.
GGCTGTGAAGAGGACTGGGGAGATATTGGTCAAAAGATACAAAATTATAGTTACATAGGAGTTATAAGTTCAAGAAATCTGTTTTTCAACATAGTGACTATACTTAATAATGATGTATTACATTCTCAAACAATGTTAAGAATGACTATTAAATGTTCTCACCACAAAAATAACTATGAGGAAATGCATATTTTAATTAGCTACATTTAACCATTCCAAAGTGTGCAGGTACTTCAAAACGTCACGTTACATATGATAAATACATTCAATTTTATGTCTCAATTTAAAATAAATAATTTTAGAAAATTAATTTTTTAAATTGATATATAATACTTGCATATATTTATAGGATAAAAAGTGGTGTTTCAATACATATAGTGTGTCGTGATCAAGTCAAATATAATTACCTCTGGTTACAGTACCCAAAAAAATTGATCATCATCTTTAACTCTGACAATCTCTAGGTGTGAGAGAACAAAAGCTGTTTTCATCTTTAACAATGCTTTGGATCAAAGTTTGTCTTATCAAGAGCATACATTCTTCCAAATCTTTTTCCAAAAAGGAACATGTATTTTTAACATTTTAATTCCTCAATTGGTTGGCAGCCATATGCCAACCAATCTCGTTAAACTTTCATGGCTTTTAGCTTTTCTTCTTTTCTAAACCAATAAATTAAAAAAAAAAAATTATAGATCAAAGCCAATTAATTGTACCCTGGTATGCACAAAGTTAAGGACCGAGTTGTTTTATTTGAATAGTCACACTGAGAAAACTCAATATTAATTCACTCTGTCCTCAAACAAGCATATTTTAAATGCAAATCCTTTTAGAAAACAAGGGGAACATAAGACAGTAGTTGATTCTTTTTCCTAAATGCTTTTTATTCCCTTCTTATTTATTTGAAAGAAGGATACATTAGATAACTTTTTTTATATCTTTAAGAAGATTGAATTTAGTGTTTGTACCAGGCACTGTGAAAAAAAAAAATGCTTTAAAAGACTCACAATAACAAGAAATACATTGAATCATTATTCTAATAGGGCACAAATACATTCGAATAAATGATTAAATAAAAATTTCAAACAAGTTAATAAAAACATTGATGCTAACTTTAGTGAGATAACACTGATTGAAGAGTCTCTTCAGTAACGGGAGGGGAACAGAGTACTTTTCCAGAGGAAGGAACATAGCTCTAAGTCTCCAAGAATCAGTGAGTATTATGAGGCAAAGATCGAGCAGGGAGGTCAGCAAGTGCTAAAAGTGGAGAGAGTGGAAAATTCTGTTGTTATCAAGGGAGGAAGAGTAAAAACTTTGATGTGGACTAAATAGATATGGTGAGTGGTGTGGAGTAGGAATGAGGCAAGATTTATATTAAACTGCATGTCAAGAACTTCTGGTTTCTAGTCCAACATGTAAGGAACTTTGAAGCCATTACTGCATCCTAACAACAAGTAAAAAGCTGATCAAACTGAAAACTAAACCACTCTTCTTAGATTCACTAGAGACCTGAGGTCACAGAACAAACTGCTGTGGAGTTTGTAGAGAGGCAGCTACAGAGAATTCAACTTAACAGAGCAGAAACGTACTCCTGCTGGAACCAGTACCATGGTAGGAAAGCTTGAATTGTCATTGATGCTGGAGGCTCAGTGTGGACAAGCTTAAGATTGAAAATAAAAATAAAAGTAAAAAATCTTAGTGAGGCTTCTGCATTTTTTTGAGTTTTACCTTTAGCTCTACAAAGTTCTCAAGATGAAGATTAGAGCAAAATGTCTTCTGGCTTCTGGCAGGGGGAGGAAAAGTAACAATTTTAAAATACACCAGAGCATTCCATTGTTCTTAACAAGACCTTATCTTGAGAAAAACTGTTTTGCCAGAGCTTAACCTACTGGGGTTTTAGCAGAGCCTAACCTATCTGGGGGAAAGAAGGTACCTAACTCCAGCCGCCACTAATCATCTTGTACCATATAAGAAGCAGAAAGAAAAAACTGAGATGCATTTTTGAAATTCACAGCACAGGAGTTGAGGCTCACTAAAAGAGTAAAATCTAAATATGGGGCTGAGGGAAGCTTCCTCTCCCTCTGCACCTTACCATGATGTTATAAAACTCTATTTTCCACATTTTCCTTTACCAGTGCATCACATCTGCTGTTCAGCAACAATAAAAATCATTATAAGGCATACTTGAGAAACAGAGCAATGGGGTGGCATAAATGTTGAAGTTATCAGATTCAGTTATGACAGAAATGTTGACATTATCAGACCATGAATATAAACCGTATTTGGTTAATATGCTAAGGGCTGTAATGAAAAAAAAAAACACAACATTCAAGAACAATGAACAATGAAAGCAGAGAAATTGAAATTATAAGAATACATAAAAAAATAAATGCTTACTATAAAAAAAACTGTAATAAAAATAAAAAATGGCTTTGAGAGGATCATTAGTAGACTGGATGAGCCTAAGGAAAGAATCTCTGAGCTTAAGGATATGTCAATAGAAACATCCCATACTGAAAAACAAGGAAAAAACAACACTGGAAAAATGCAACAGAATATTCAAGAACTGTGTGACAACCACAAAAGCTGTAATATCTACATAATTAAAACAATAGGAGAGCAAAGAGAGAAAGAAATAAAAGAAATAGAAGTAATAATGACTTAGAATTTCGCTAAATGAATATCAAACACCAATCCACACATACAGGAAGCTCAGAGAACACCAAGTGGTATCAATATAAAAAACATCTCAACTGCAGAAAAATCAAAGATAAAGATCAAATCTTGAGTTAATCCAGTGAGAAAAAATACCTCTCCTATAAATTAGAAAATATAAGAATTAATCCAACTTCTCAAAAAAAAAAAAAAAATACAAGCAAGAAGAGATTAGAGTGAAATAATAAAAGTATTGGCAAAATAAAACAAAGCAAAACATACACACACACAAACCACATCACCCTGAATTTTTTAGCCTGTAAAATTACAATGCAAAAGTGAAGGAAAAATAGACTTTCTCAGACTTGTGAAAATTGCGGGGTTTGTCGCCAATAGATCTACCTTGCAAGAAATGTTAGAAGCTCTTTAGAGAGAAAAAAAGTAATGTAGGCCAGAGACTTAGAGCTGCATGAAGAAATAAAGAATATTAGAGAATGAATAAATGAAAGTAAGATTGTAAGTTTTAGTTTTCTTATTCCTATCTGATTTAATAGATAATGGTTTGTTCAAAATAAAAATAACAATAATGTAATTGATGATTATAGCTTTTTTTATAAGCGAAATGAATGGTAACAATGCTACATGTGATTAGAGGGAGGAATTAGAAATATGTTGTTATTATAAGGTACTTGCACTACTTCTGAAATTGCATTTAAAAGCAACCACTAAAAAAATGAAATAAAAATAAGCATAGTTGACATACTAAGAAGAGAGAAAATGGAATCATATAAAATGCCAAATCGAACCTACAAAAAGCAGAAAAAGAGAAGACAAAATAGGAACAAAGAACAAGGGCATCAAATAGAAAACATCAAACATGATAGATATTAATGTGACTATATCAGTGAGTACTTTAAATATCAATTGTCTAATAACACTAAGTTAGAAGACAGCAATTGTCAGGGTGAATGAAAAAGACTCAACTATGTGTTGCTTATAAGAAATCAACTTTAGGAACGAGTCCGCCGGATCCGTGACTGCGGAGAGCTAGGTGACCCCTGGCCGCCGCCATGACGGGCCGCGAGTTTGGGAATCGGACGCAGATGCTGCATGTGATCTCCTACAGCTTGTCACCTTTTGAGCAGCGCGCCTTGCCGCACTACTTCACCAAAGGAATCCCCAACGTGTTGCGCCGCACTCGAGAGCCTTTCCTTCGCATAATGCCTCCGTTTATAGCATTTTATCGTATTTATACGTGGGGTACTCAAGAGTTCAAGAGATCCAAGGGGAAGAATCCAGCTGCCTATGAAAATGACAGATGAGCAACGCATCCGGATGACAGTTTCCTATCCTTGAAAGACCTTTCTCTGGAAGAGGAGTCTGCATTGTAAGGTCTTAAAGACACAATACACTTCCTATAGTCTGCAAAATAAAAATAAAAATAAAAGAATAAAAATAAAAAGAAAAGAATAAAACTAAAAAGAAAAAAAGGAAATCGACTTTAAATATGAAGACACATCTAGATTAAAAGTGAAGGGATGGTGAAAATATGCCATACTAACACAGATAAAAAATCAGTAGTTGCTATAGTAATGTCACACAAAATACACTTCAGAGTTAGGATAATTATCAGGGATAAGAAGAGGCATTACAAAATGATAAAAGATTGACTCTCCAAGAAAATAACAATTCTTAAGGTATATGTATTTCACAGAATGCCAAAATACATGAAGCAAAAGCTGATAGGACTGCAAGGAGAAATAAATGAATCAATTACTATAGTTGGAGACATCATTACTTCTCTATCAAAAACATAGATCCAGCAGGCAGAAAACTAGTAAGGACATACTTTAACTCAACACCACCATCAGTTAACTGGATGTAATGAATATCTACAGAATAATTCATTCAACAATGCAGAATACACATTCTTCTCAAACTTACATGAAATTATCACCAAAATAGACCACATTTTCAGACATAAAAGACAACTTAACAAATTTAAAATAATAAAGATCACATAATGTCTACTCTCAGATTATGATTCAATCAAACTAGAAACCAACAACAGAAAGATAGCTGGAAAAAACCTCTCAAAGTACTTGATTCGAAGACATACTCCTTAATTATACAATAAGAATACAATTCTTAATTGAAGAAGAAATTTCAACAGAAATTTAAGGTATTTTGAACTAAATAAAAATTAAATACAGCTAACAAAATGTATGAGATTCAGTGAGAGCAATGGTTAGAAAAAAATCGTAGCATGTAACAGAAAATAAATTTTTAAAAATCAATTATCTACATGTTCACTTTAGGAACCTAGACAATAAAATAACAAGTTAAATTCAAATAAAGCAAAAGAAAAAAAAATTAGAGCGAAAATTAATTAAAGTAAAAATACAAAATCAATAAAGAAAATCTGTAAAATAAAAATTGTGTTTTTTGAAAAAAAGTATACAATTGATAAGCTTCTAGACAGGCTAACTTTCAAAAAACAGAGAAAACACAAATTATTACTAACAAAAGTGAAAATGGTGCCACTACTGCAGATCTGATGTACATTAAAGAAATAATAAAGGAATACTACAAACAACTTCATGCCCCACAATTTAATAACACAGATTAAATGCACTAATTTCTTGAAATAAACAATCTGCTAAAACCTACCTAAGAAGAAACAGACACTCTGAATAGGCCTATGTCTACTAAATAAATTAAGTCAATTATTAATAACATTACAAAAAAGAAACCACCCGACCTAGATGGTTTCACTGGTGAATTCTACCAAATACTTAAGTGAGAAATTATAAAATACCTTCCAGAAGATAGAAGCAGAAGGAAAACTTCCTAATTCATTCTATTGCTATGTAACCAACACCATCCTAACACCAAAACCAGACAAATATATTACCAAAAAAATCTAAAAACCAATGTATCTTATAAATATAGATGGCAAAATCCCCATCAAAATATTAACAAATTAATCCAAAAATTCATCAAAATAATTATACATTATGACCAAATGAGATTTATTCAGGTATGCATGGATGGTTCAACATTCAAAATTCAATTTATATAATCCAATACATTAACAGGCTAAAGAAAAAAAAAAAACTACATAATCACATCAGTAGATGCAGAAATAACATTTGAGAAAATTTAACACCTATTCATGATAAAAACTCTCAGCAAACTAGGAATAGAGGGGAACTCCCACAACTGAATAACTTATAGAAATAATCTATAGCTAACACTATACATAATGGCGAGAAACTTGAAGCTTCCCTGTAAATATCAATGTTTAGTCCATTTTCTATTACTTAGAATAGAATATCTGAAATTGTCTAATTTATAAGGAAAGGAATTCCTTTCTTACAGTTCTGGAGGCTGAGAAGTACAAGGTCAAGGGACTATATCAGGTGAAAGTCTTCTTGCTGGTAGGACCACTCTACAGAATCTCCAGGTGGTACAGAGTATCACATGGTGAGAGGGCTTAGCATGCTAGTGTGCTAGCTCAGGTCTCTCTTCCTCTTCTTATAAAGCCACTAGGTCCCCTTCCATTGCAAGCCACTAATCCAGTAATCTATCTATTAATTCATGAATGTATTAATTCATTCATGGGTGCAGAACCCTCACGATCCAATCTCCTCTTAAGGGCCCCGCTTCTCAACACTGCCATACTGTGGACCAAGTTTCAACATGAGTTCTGGAGGGGACATTCAAACCACAGCAATCTAGAACAATGAAAAGACAACACCTCGCACCATTCTTTTTCACATCATATTACAAATCCTTTCTAATGCAACAAGGTACATAGATTGGAAAGGAAAATATAAAACTGTCTTTGTTCACAGATAATATGATCAACTATATGGAAAATCTGAAAGATCACAAACTCCTGAACTAATGAACAGTTACAGCAAGGTTATAGGATGTAAAGCTAATATACAGAAATCAACTGCTTTTCTACAGACACACACAATAAATAAGTCAAATTTGAAACAAACAAACCAAAAAAACATAAAATAAATAAATGATATAAACTTATCATTTTCATTTGGACCTCCAAAAATGAAATACTCAGCTATAAATTTAACAAAATATGCATAATATGTATACTAGGAGAATTATAAAATTCTGATGAAAGTTATCAAGGAAGAACCAAATAAATGGGGAGATATTCCAGGTCCATAGATAGGAAGACTCAATATTGTCAAGATGTCTGTTTTTCCTAAGTTGATTGATAGATTCAATACATTCCTAATCAAAATTCCAGTAAGTTTTTTTTGTGAATATTGACAACTTAATTCCAAAATTCACATGGAGAGGCCAAAGACCCCAGAAAAGCTAACTCAATATAGAAAGAGAAAAAAAAAAAAAAAATCAGAAGACTGAAACTATCTGACTTCAAGGCTTTCTACAGACCTACTGCATGAAAATAGTGTGATATTTCCAGAAGAATAGGCAAATAAATAAATTGAACAGAATAGTAAGCCCAGAAGTTGACTCAGACAAATATAGTTAATTGATCTTTGACAAAGAAGCAAAAGCAATACAATGGAGAAAAGACAGTCCTTTCAACAAATGGCACTGGAATGATTGAACATTCATATTAAACAAAAAGGATTAATACACTGTTTACAAAAATTAACTGAAAATAAATTATATACATAAATAGGAAATGCAAAACTATGAAACTCCTAAGAGATAACATTTTTAAATATCTGAATTCCTTTGGTTTTGCTGATGATATATAGAGATAATACTGAAGCCATGGTTTTTGAAATAAATAATTAATAAGCTGAACTTTATTAAAATTTAAAACTCTGCTCTTCAAAAGACATTGTGAAGAGAATGAGAATATATGCCAAAGACTGGAGAAAAATATTTGAAAAAGACATATCTGATAAACAACTATTACCCAAAATGTATTTTAAAAACTCACTTAAAACTCAACAATAACAATAATGCTTGATTAAAGATGGCCAGAAGATCTCAACAGGCACCTCATCAAAGAATATAAACAGATGGCAAATAAACGTATGAAAACAAGCTCCACATCATGTCCTTAGGGTACTGAAAATTAAAACAACAATGAAATACTACCAAACACTTATTTAAATGGTTGAAATTAAAGCACTGACAAAATTAAATGCTGGTGATGTTGTGGGGCAACAAGAATTCTCATTCATTGCTGGTGGAAATTAAAAATGTTACAGCATCTTTGGAAGCCAACTTGTCAGTTTCTTACAAAACTAAATATATTCTGGCCATAGTATTCAGCCATTATGCTCCGTGGAATTTATTCAAATGAGTCAAAAATTTATATTCACATGAAAATCTGCACATAGACATATATGTAGCTTTGTTCCTAATTGCCAAAATTTCATTCATTAGGTGAATTGATAAATAAACTGTTGTACATGAATACTTTAGAATATTATTAAGTACTAAAATTAAATGACTTACCAAGCCATAAAAAGACATGGAGGAAACTTCAATGCACATTGCTAAATTAAGGAAGCCAATGTGAGAAGGCTACATACTATATTAGTTCAAAATATGACATGCTAGAAAAGGCAAAACTATGGAGACATTAAAAAGATCAGTGTTTTCAAGGGATAAGGGAACACCCATAAAATGCATAACATCAAGAAAGAACCTAACGTCAACACTATGAACTTTGGTTGATAATGATGGCTGTGTAGGTTCAGTAATTGTAACAAATTTATCACCCTAGTGCAGGATATTGATAAGGAGGAGGTTGTATATCTGTGAGGATACTAAGTATATGATAATTCTCTATACTTTCCACTCAACTGGTCTGCAATCCTAAAACTCCTCTACAGAAAAATGTCTATTTAAAAATTTTATGTCAAAGTACATGTTTAGTGTTCATTTGGCAAGCAATTGGAAATCATTACTACCTTTTGTACATAAAAAATGAATTCCTTTAAATCTGTTGCAAGATAGAAAATAACTCACCTACCAATCTCATTAAGCCTTTCTTATTGTAACACCGTAATATTGTGGTATTATGATTCAAATACTTCCTTTAATGAGAATAAAAATTCAATGTATTAGTAGACACTTGATGTATCTGAATTTTTAGGCACATTAATCTTGCTCTATTTCTTGGCAACAGATTACGAACTACTCTATAGCCACTGTGTGTGATTACTAGATTAATTGATGAGACTCTTGCCAAAATAAGTGAGTCCATTGAGCATTAGAATAAAGACTCCAAAATATTTTCCTTTGTTTAGTTTTATTTTTTAACAGAATTAAAGTCAGGTTTTTCCCTTGTCACCAGTGGTACCTTCTTCACTTCAGTTCTTGCTAAAAGAAAGAGATCTAAGTAGTAACCTCATAATTCTCCAGCTGAATTGAATCTTAGCTTTCAATGGAAATTATTATTTAACATCAAATATTCAAACCATTCTCTTTGTCATATCTCCAAATAAACACTCTATTAATTCATTTAATCCATAAACAATTATTTTTAGTATTATGTCTAAGTAGAGTACATTTCGAGTCCTTCAGAAATTCTGAAATAAATATGACATATAACCAAGGTGCTTAATATATTGTGAGCACTGACTAATCAAAACAGATACTCAACAATCAAAGAAAATTTTGGCTGGTATTCTGCATAGTTCTTTCCAAGTGGAATTCACAGTGTAATGGGAAAAGAGAGAGGAATAAACGACTATAAGTAAGAAAAAACCATGTAATGTCCAAATTATCGCATATGCAAAAATAAGCAAACAGCAGAGAAGGCAGTTAGAAAATTTTCAGAGAAAATGTAGGATTTGAGCTAAAAGTTGAAAATCAAAGAAAGAACAAAAAATTATAAAATTGAAAAATAACCTCTCCAAAACCAAAATGGAAATATAATATAGATATAGCCATTAACAAAGTTATAGTATATATGTGGAACACAAATATTAAATGTTTGTCATGTCTATATATCAAGGATAGAAATAAACTTCATATGTAGCCAAAAATTACTGTTCATTTTGGTGTATATAAACAAAACACTGCATGTATACATATGTAACAAACATGCATGTTGTGCACATGTACCGTAGAACTTAAAGTATAATTTAAAAATACTGAAGAAATGTACCAGCCCAGTAGAAATACGCATAACTGAAACATGTTATAAATGAAGTAATAACTCTTCACCAATTAAGACTTACATTTTAAAACAGCATTTAAAACAGTATCTACAGATACTCATCTGTAGATTTAGGGAAAGAAAATAATTTGTGCATTACAGAGAGTATATTTCTATAATGAATACATTGCTCAGGATTGATTATCTTATGCTGCCATGTTTAACTTAATTAAGTTTTCTTTTGCACTCACTCAAAATCTGCTCATATCTAGGTGAATCATTAGGACAGTTCAATGATTGATTTGATATCTATCTCCAAGTCCTATCACTTTCAACAAGTGGGCTACAGAATATGGTGACAGGGAAGTGGCCTGGAGAGCCCAATTTTATTCCCTTGATTCTGAAGATACACACTCAAGTTGTACTCACAATTATTTGGCCCAAACTCATACCTTGATTGCCCAGTGACTTCCAGAATGCTAAGAAGTATACCCAGCAAGGAGAGGGGAACTAGATATTGGTTTTCTCAAGTAATGTCTCCTAAAAATACACATTCATTACATCTACTTTGACAAGTAAACATGGAGAGTAAACATACCTGTAATCAAATATAAGGAAGATTGAAGAGTTCATGACTTTACCGTTTTTGTTTTTTTTGTTTTTTTTTTTTGTTTTTTTTTGTTTTTTTTTTTAAGAAAATAGAATGTGTTTCAAATTGTTTGTGTAGTCTGTGATTTCTTTCAGCAGTGCTTCATAGTTTTCTTTGTAGAGATCTTTCAATCCCCTTGGTTAGGTATATGCCAAATAATTTTGTTTCATTTTTTGCAACTGTTGTAAAAGGGATTGGGTTTTTGATTTGATTCTCATCTTGGTAGTTGTTGATTGTTGGTTAATATCAATAGCAGTGCTATTGATTTGTGTACACTGATTTTGTATCCTGAAACTATACTGAATTCATTTATCAGATCTAGGAGCATTTTGGAGGAGTCTTTACAGTTTTTTAGGGATACCATCATATCATTGGTGACTAGCAACAGTTTGACTTCCTCTTTACTGATCTGGATGCCCTTTATTTATTTCTTCTGTCTGATTGCTCTGGCTAGCACTTCTGGTACTATGTTAAATAGAAGTGGTGAAAGTGGGCACCCTTGTCTTGTTCCAGTTTTAAGGGGGAATGCTTTCAGTTCTTCCCTGTTCAGTATAATGTTGGCTGTAAGTTTGTCATAGATGGCTTTTATTACCATGATGTATATCTCTTGTGTGCTGATTTTGCTGAAGGTTTTAGTCATCAAGTGATGCTGGATTTTGTCAAATTCTTTTTCTACATCATTGAGATGATCATATGATTTTTGTTTTTAATTCTGTTTTTATGATACGCTACATTTATTGACTTGCAGATGTTAAACCATCCCTGCATTCCTCGTATGAAACTCACTTGATTATGGAATTTTCTTTTTGAATTCAGTTAGCTATTTTTTTTTAAGTATGTTTGCATCAACATTCATCTATGATATTGTTCTGTAGCTTTCTTTTTATATTATGCCCTTTGTTGGTTTGATATTAGGGTGATACTTGGCTTCGTAGAATGATTTAGGGAGGTTTCCCTCTTTCTCTATCTTTTGAAATAATTGCAGTATAATTGGTTGTCAATTCTTCTTTGAATGCCTGATAGAATTCAGCTATGATTTCATCTGGTACTAGACTTTTGTTATTGACAATTTTTTCTATTACTATTTCAATCGTGCTACTTGTTATTGGTCTGTTCAGAGTTTCTGTTTCTTCCTGATTTAATCTAGGTGGATTGTATATTTCCAGGAATTTATACATCTCTTTTAGATTTTCTAGTTCATATGCATAAAAGTGTTCATAGTAGCCTTGAGAAATCTTTGTATTTCTGTGGTATCAGTTGTAAATCTCTTATTTCATTTCTAATTGAGCATATTTGTATCTTCTCACTTCTTTTTTGGTTAATCTCACTAATGGTCTATCAATTTTTTTTTTCAAAGAACCAACTTTTTGTTTTAGTTATCTTTTGCATTTTTCTGTTGTTCTATTTTCATTTAGTGCAGCTCTCATCTTTATTATTTCTTTTATTATGTTAGGTATGAGTTTGGTTTGTTATTGCTTCTCTAGTTCCTAGAGGTATGACCTTAGATTATCTATTTGTGCCCTTTCAGACTTTTTGATTATAAGTATTGAATGCTATGAACTTTCCTCTTAGCACCACTTTTGCTGTGTCTCATAGGTTTTGACACCTTTTTTCAATATTGTTGTTTAGTTTAAAGAATTTTTAAAATCATGCCCATGAATGAGTAGAATCAATATTGTGAAGTGATCATACTTCCAAAAGCAATCTATAAATTCAGTGCAACTCTCATCAAAATACCATCATCATTCTTCACAGAACAATAAAAAAAAAATCCTAAAATTCATATGGAACAACAACAACAAAAAAAGCCTGTATAACCAAAGGAAGACTAAACAAAAAGAACAAATCTGGAGGCACCAGGTTACCCAATTTTGAACTATACTGTAAGTTCATAGTCACCAAAACAGCATGGTACTTGTATAAAAATGGGCACATAGACCAATGGAACAGGATACAGAAGCCAGAAGTAAAGCCAAATACAGCCAACTGACCTTTGACAAAGCAAACAAAAACATAAAGTGGGGAAAGGATACCATACTCAACAAATTATGCTGGGATAATTGGCAAGCCACACCTAGAAGAATAAAGCTGGAGCCTCATCTCTCAATTTATACAAAAATCAACTCAAGATGCATCAAAGATTAAAATCTAAGACCCAAAATTATAAATATTCTACCAGATAACATTGGAAAAACTCTTATAGACATTAGCTTAGGCAAAGAGCTCATGACCAAGAACCCGAAAGCAAATGTAACAAAAACAAAGACAAATAGATGAGACCAAATTAAATAAAAAAGCATCTCCACAACAAAAGAAATAATCATCAAAGTAAACAGACAACCCACAGAGTGGGAGAAAATCTTCACAAACTATGCATCCAATAAAAGACTAATATTTAGAATCTACAAGGAACTCAAACAAATCAGCAAAATAATAATAATAATAATAATTCCAACAAGAAGTGGACAAAGGAAATTAATAGACACTTCTCAACAGAAGATATGCAAATGGCCAACAAACATATGAAACAATCCTCAGCATCACTAATTAACAGGGAAATGCAAATCAAAAGCACAATGTGATACCACCTTACTCTTTCAAGAATGGCCATATTTTAAAAATTAAAAAATAACAGATGTTGGTGTAGATGTGGTAAAAAGGGAACACTTTTACACTGTTGGTGGGAATGTAAACTAGTACCACCATTTTGGAAAACAGTATGAAGAGTCATTAAAGAATTAAGAGCAGAACTACTGTTTGATCAAAAAATCCCACTACTGGATATCTACCCAAAGAAAAATAAGTCATTATATGAAGAAAATACTTGCAAATGCTTGTTTATAGTGGCACAATTCACAACTGCAAAAATATGGAACCAGCTAAATGCCCATCAGCCGATGAGTAAAGAAAGTGTGATATATATGTGTGTGTGTATATATATATATCACACATATCACACATATATATACATATCACACATATATATACACACATATCACACTATATATATAGAGAGAGAGAGAGCTTTCCTTTTATGTTATGTCCTTTCTTGGTTTGGTATTAGGGTGATACTTGGCTTTGTAGAATGATTTAGGGAGGATTCCCTCTTTCTCTATCTTTTGAAATAATTTCAGTAAGATTGGTTGTCAATTCTTCTTTGAATGCTGTTATATATAATCAGAATACTACTCAGCCATGAAAAGGAATAAAATAATGACATTCACAGCAGCCTGGATGGAGTTGCAGACCATTATTCTAAGTGAAGTAACCCAGAAATGGAAAACCAAACATTGTGTGTTCTTACTTACAAGTGGGAACTAAGCTATGAGGATACAAAGGCGTAAGAATGATATAATGAACTTTGGAGACTCGGGGGATAATGGTGGGGTTGTGAGGGATAAAAGACTACACATTGGATACAGTGTACACTGCTTGGGCGATAGGTGCACCAGAATCTCAGAAATTGCCACTAAATAACCTTTCCATGCAACCACATACCACCTGCTTTCCTAAATCTATTGAAATAAGAATAAAAATAGGCTGGGGCCAGTGGCTCAAACCTGTAGTCCTAGCACTTTGGGAGCCTGAGGTGGGCCAGTTGCTTGAGGCCAGGAGTTTGAGATGAGCCTGGGCAACATGGCGAAATCCAGCCTCTGGGAAAAATATAAAGAAAAATATATTAGCCAGACCTCGTGGTGCACGCCTATAGTCTCAGCTATTCAGGAGGCTGAAATGGAAGGATTGCTTGAGCCCAGGAGGTGGAGGCTGCAGTGAGCCATGGTCACGCCACTGCACTCCAGCCTGGGTGACAGAGAGAGAATCTGTCTCCGAAATAAGTAGGTCAATAAATAAATAAAGTAAAATAATATGAAAATAAAATAAGTAAATAAAAACTTTAAAAACTTACTGAATAGAATAAATTGATAAATAAAAGAACAAAAAACATTTATTTTTTAAAAAATAAAATAAAGTAAAATTTTGGTCTTAAGATAGGATTTGGGCAGGATAGCCAAGGGAAGAGAAAAACTCCAAAAAGACCATTAGAGTGCTATTTAGTACAGTATGTGCAGATGCTAAGGGCCTGAATAAGGATGAAATTGTAGGAATTTAAAAAATAGGCAAGGGAACTTAGGAAAGCAACAAGCTTCAGATTTCATAAATGTTTGAAATTTGAGTATGAGAAGAAAAGGAGTCACAAACATGACTATGATCTTCAAAAAGAAGTAAAAAGACTCCTCAAGCTCTCTGTTTAGTACTTCTCTTGTATGTAAAAGAAAAAAAGTCATACTGAAAAAAAGAAAAAAATATTACAACACACCACTCACAGAAATGTGCATAGTCACCTAAAATTATCTCTACCAGATTATAAAAACACCAGTTACACAGCAATGGAATTCCTCAGTTGTTTCCCTGGCCATGAAAGAATACAAGCCCTTTGGGTGCCACTTTAAGTTTCAGGGCTAAAAATTTTAAGTTTCCTATCTTTGGCATAAAAATGGGGTCATAGAGAGGATATATTGAACTGTTATTGAGTAGTTCTGTGTTTATTTTTCTGGCTCTGCCACTAAGGCTTTTTGTGATTCTGGAAAGTACAACTTTTCTGGATCATTTTATTTTTTCCTCTAAAGACCTTTCAATAAAAGATGACCAAAATCTTCAGCTCAAGCATTCTAACTTTACCAGAAATGATATATGTTACATTGCCTAATTCAATTTCTACTTAGGACAACATACCGAATTAAAATCATGATTAAAAGAGAACTTGAAAAATTATAAAAATTATTGTTCAAGTTTTCCTGGGATTTTTGTTTGATGACATTTATACAGTGAAAGCACTTTATAAGGTAGCCTTTGTTATACTAGAATGTTAAATCAAGACAGAATTGGAACCTAGATGGAACTAGTTTTTTCAAAATAGAGTTATTTGGTAACCAAAAAATGTAATAATATCAGTATTTCAATTGTTATTCCTGGATATTTGTAAACATGGGAGTCATGGGAATCTTTCTGATCTTTCCCAGTAATTATTGGGACTCTTCAGAAAGCATTTCTTTCAAATAACAGGCATGCTACTTTATTGTGGATTTGATGGTAAAGTTCTTAACATTTTACAATCTTCCTAAGAGATGTCTCTTTTTGCAAGTGCTAAGTAATATGTTGTTATTAATGCATCAGCTATCAATATGTTTATTTTCAATACAACATTTCAGGATCAAGTAGTTTATTTATTATACCATTTTTTTTCTTTTTTTCTTTTTTTTCCAGAGTAAGGGTAGAAAAGAAAAGACCTGCTAAGAGTTAAAAATATAGCTTTTCTTTATGTTAGGGGGAGAAACAAGCCTGTGAACCCAAAATGGTAGCTAAGAAAGGGTAGTATTTATAGAAGCTAGAATATGAAAGGAAATACCAGGAGATGTCAAAATTGATTGAAATGCTCAAGCCTGACAGTTCTGAAATTTGCAGGTTGAATACCTGCCACAATTTGTGAGTGATCCTCTATATTCTTAAACTGCTTGGTTTAGCTAGCATTGTGATAGAAATGGATGAGAGAAGCCAAGAAACTATAAGGTATATCTTAGTGCCATTTCATTCCTAAAACTTGTCCTAATACATGTTATTCTGAAATTTAAAACATGGCGAAAAAGTATATATGGATGTTGATTAGAAATTTATCCTCTAGTGACTTTTTTCTATGTCATACACAAATAATTTCAAAATGTAAACACTTTCAAATAACGTTTTTTTCTACTGAGGTGCTTACTTATTATTTAAGTGATCTGTACATGAATGTATGCTCTTTAATTAAATATATTTATTTACCTGCTATTTTGTATTTACTTACGTACAGTTGTGTGTGTCTGTTTGTGTATGTAACAGTTAAATATTCACTTGACATATGGTACTGAAGAATCTGTGCAACTTTATTAAATAAGATTGGATGAATTGCAGAATGCTCTAAACTACTAGGCAAGAAATAATAAATAAGCATTGACAAAAGAAAATGCATAGAAGAGAGTCAGGATCTCTTGGTTAATCAAGGGTAACACAGGCAATTTAAAGCTTACCATCTATTTAAAGTTTACCAGTGGGGATTTTTATAAGTGTTGAAACAAAACTAGAATGGAAAACAAAATAATTTGATTTTAGCTAAATCAAAACAAGGTAAAGGGTAAAGCAGAGAGATATTTATTTTAGTCTTTGCAGAGATTCTTTTTAGTCTAGAAAAATTCAAGTCCGCACTATCACTACTCTACCTTTATATTCTTTAAACACATACACATACTCAACCACATATATACATAATATTTCAAATATAAAAAGAAATAACTGTAGCTTTATAGTTAAAATACTGTTCTACAATACATCACTCTACAAATATAAAAATTATTTGACTCTAACTGGTATTTACTGGTAAAATAATGCCAAAAGTTGCATATTAGTAGAGACTGAGCATCTTAGTTGTGTTCTTTCTTTATTCTTCTATTAGAAGCAAAGTGATGTCTTTGTAAACATTACATATTTTGTTAAAAAAAATTGACAAATTACAAATCTTCAATCTTTCCAAAAGAACAACAATGCTAAAGAAAACATACAAAAATTTAACATTTCACTGTTGAGGAAAATGAATAACAATTTTCTTCTTTTTTAATAGAGTTTTTCAAAATGGAGAGAAACTGGAATATTGACCTCAAAAAACAGTTTCATAAAAATATAGTTATCCTTATATAGTATCAGAAGATAGGAAAATCATATTCAAATACATACATTTATTTTAAAAAAATAAATATTATTCAAAGGCCTGATGTCAATAAATACCAATATCCTTAACAAATTTGAGAAATAGGTTCTGAAAATTTCACCACTAACAATAAAAAATGTAGAAAGCCCTGATCTAATTACTATTCAGGAATGTAATTGATTTGTCATAATTAAATAGGAAAAGGAAAAACAAGTGAGAAGCTGACAAAGATAAATACTTTAAATGTTTTTACCTTCCTTTAGGGATAGTGTACCTTTCCTACTTAGATGGACTCTATCATCATCAGAACTTTGGTATATGTTTACTACTCCATCTTCATTTAAACCTGGTACCATTGCCCAAGTCACTCCCAACCCATCCACCTCCATTTGAGTAGCCTGCATTTCCTGTGGTCTTGTCATTTTATTCTATCCTTTACTGAATTTTAATGTCACCATTCCCCTATTTGGTTGAAATGATTATGACTTTAGAGCCAATGGCTGCAACTTTAGTACAATTCATTAAACTTTAATCAAATGGTGACTTTAGAGCCAATTATATGGCAAATATTAAACTCTCAAAGGTCATTGGAATAAATGAATAAATGTAATATAGCAGTGTGATAACTTCAGATTGTGTAGTACTTATTGCAAATAAATTATGAGCAAAACAATCTATATTCAAATTGTATTTAAAACTTTTAATGTAATCTAAAAGATAGCCTAATTGCTGGTATAATCTGTCAGATAAATAGAATAATCAAATTAGATAAAGTTAGCTAAATCTAACTATGTAGAAATATATTTGTGATAATAGGTGATGTGGTTTGGCACTGTATTCCCACCCAAATCTCATCTTGAATTATAATCCCCGTAGGTTGAGGGAGGGACCTGTAATTCCCATGTGTCAAGGGAGGGAAGTGATTGGATTATGACACTGTTCTTGTGATAGTGAGTGAATTCTCATGAGATCTGATGTCTTTATAAATAATAGTTTTTCCTGCACTGACACAGGTGCACTTTCTCTTGCCTGCTGCCATGTAAGACATGCCTGCTTCCCCTTTCACCAGGATTGTAAGTTTTCTGAGGCCTCCCAAGCCATGTGGAACTGTGAATCAATTAAACCTCTTTCCTTTATAATTACCTAGTCTCGGGTATTTCTTTATAGCAGTGTAAGAATGGATTAATACAATAAATTGGTACCACAGAGAATAGGGCACTGCTATCAAGATACCCAACAATGTGGAAGCGACTTTGGAACTGGGAAACAGACAGAAGTTGGAACAGTTTGGAGGGCTCAGAAGTAGATAGGAAGATGTGGGGAAGTTTGGAACTTCCTAGAGGCTTGTTGAATGATTTTGACCAAAATGCTGATAATGATGTGGTTTCAGATGGAGATGAGGAATTTATTGGGAACTGGAGTAAACATCACTCCTGCTATGCTTTAGCAAACAGACTGGAGGCATTTTACTCTGCCTTAGAGATATGTGGAACTTTGAGCCTGAGAGCTATGATTTAGGGTATCTGACAGAAGAAATTTCCAAGCAGCAAAGTGTTCAAGAGGTGACAGAGAGTAAAAGTTTGAAAAACCTGGAGCCTGACTAATGCAAGAGAAAAACAAAACCCATTCTCTGGGAAGAAATTCAAGCCAGCTGCAGAAATTTGCATGAGTAACAAGGAAACAAAGTCTAGTTGCGGAGATAATAGGGAAAATGTCTCCAGGGTACGTCAGAGACCTTGGCTGCAATCCCTCCCATCATAGGCTTGGAGGCCTGGGAGGGAAAATGATTTAATGGGAGAGCCGCAGGGCTCAACTGCTATGTGCAGCCTTCTGAACATGGGGCCCCGTTTCCAGGGGTTTTCAGCTCCAGTCTTGGCTAAAAGGGGCCAAGGTACAGATTGCACTGTGGCTGCAATGAGGGTGCAGGACACACCTTGATGGCTTTCATGTGGTGTTGGGCCTGTGGATACACAGAAGTCAAGAATTAGGGTTTGGGAACCTCTACCTAGATTTCAGAGGATGTATAGAAATGCCTGAATCTCCAGGCAGAAGTTTGCTGCAGGGGCAGAGCCCTCATAGAGAATCTTTGCTAGGCAATGTGAAAGGAAAATGTGAGGTTGGAACCCCCACTCATAGTCCCCACTGGGGCACTGTTTAGTGGAGCTGTGAGATGAGGGCCATCATCTTCCAGACCCCAAAATGGTAGATCAACAGACAGCTTGCACTGTGCACCTGGAAAAGTCACAGACACTCAACACCAGCCTGTGAAAGCAGCCAGGAGGGGAACTGTACCCTACAAAGCCATAGGGGTGGGGTTTCCCAAGACCATGGGAGCCCAACTCTTGCATCAGCATGACCTGGATGTGAGACATAAAGTTAAAGGAGATAACTGTGGAGTTTTAAGATTTAATAACTACCTTATTGGATTTCAGACTTGCATGGGGCCTGTAGCCCCTTTGTTTTGGCCAATTTCTCTCATTTGGAATGGAAACATGTACCCAATGCCTGTAACCCCATTGTATCTTGGAAGTAACTAACTTGCTTTTGATTTTACAGGCTTATAGGTGGAAGGAACCTAACTTGTCTCAGATGACACTTTGGACTTTGACTTTTAAGCTAATGCTGAAATGCGTTAAGACTTTGTGGGATTGTTGAGAAAGCATGATTGGTTTTGAAGTGTATAAACGACATAAGATTTGGGGGGTGGGCAGGGGCAGAATGATATGGTTTGGCCCCGTGTCGCCCACCAAACCTCATTTCTAATTGTAATTCCCACATGTTGAGGGAGGAAACTATAATCTTGTTTACAGGGAAAGAAGTGATTGAATTATGGGGGTGGTTTCCCCCATGCTATTCTCATGAGAGTGAGTGTATTCTCATGTGATCTAATGGTTTTATCATGTTTTTTTTTTCTTTTTTTATTATTATACTTTAAGTTCTAGGGTACATGTGCACAACGATAAATGGACTGTTTCTTACCTGCTGCCACATAAGATGTGTCTGCTTCCCTTTTCACCATGATTGTGAGTTTCTTGAGTCCTCCCCAGCCATGTGGAACTGTGAGTCAATTTAACCTCTTTCCTTTATAGACTACCCAGTCTCGGGTATTCTATATAGCAGTGTGAGAATGGACAAATATAACAGGAATATTAGCTTTCTGTTTTATGTAAGAGTTTAGTTTTTTTAAATCAATTTGAGTTAAATATTGAAGAATAAAGACACAGTAGAAAGAGCAGGTTATTTTTAACGAGTTAATCTGAACTTGAATTTCAGGTTTGTTATTTATTGCTCTCTGGTCATGGGGAAGTTATAAGCACTCTCAGCCTCGATTACCTCTGTGTGCAAATAGGCATGTAATTAATGTTGTAAATGAGAAAATATCCTAACTCGGTGATCACCTTTGGAAGTTACTTGGTAATATTTGGTCTCACATTAAGTTGCCAGCTCTACTTTTTCCCATAAGATAACTCATGTACTTATTTAACTTTTAAGATCCTAAAATCAAATGTGATGTGAAATCAAAATCCAATAGAGAGAACTAAAGAAAGAAAAGGGATTTAGTATCACTTCTGCCACTTGATGGGTGTGCACTATTGAGAAAAATACTTTAAAATCCTAGCTTCATATTTCTGAAAACTAAGGACAAAACCATGCAAACTACCTATCTCATATGGATGCTGTGGAGATCAAGTTATAGAATACATGTGAATAATTGAAAATTATGTTTGTATTAAGTATAAATGAGACTAAAACTGAAAGTATGACTCAATATCATTCTAAATAAAGGTGAAAAAAAAGTGGAAGAGTAAGGTTTCAGTGCATGATTTTTTGGTTAAAATTTGTTATACTACTTATTTTATCAAACTAGTGTTTATTTGAAATAAAAAACAAGTGCTTTTTAAACCATACAAGTAGAATCACATAGAGTAGTCAATCAGACAATAATATGTTGAATATACAGATTATTTTGGAATTAGGGACAGTGGAGACATCTGAGGCATAACACTTGGTAAGATTTCTACCTTATCAAAAGAGAATCTTAGGCCAGGCACGGTGGCTCACGCCTGTAATCCCAGCACTTTGGGAGGCCAAGGCGGGTGGATCACCTGAGGTCAGGAGTTTGAGACCAGCCTGGCCAGCATGGTGAAACCCCATCTCTACTAAAAGTACAAAAATTAGTCGGGCGTGGTGGCAAGCACGTATAATCCCAGCTACTTGGGAGGCTGAGGTGAGAGAATGGCTTGAACCTGGAAGATGGTGGTTGCAATGAGCCAAGATCATGCCACTGCACTCCAGCCTGGGTGACAGAGCGAGACTCCATCTCAAAAAAAAAAAAAAAAAAAAAAAAAGAAAGAGAATCTTCAAGCCTGCCAATGTAAAGACAAAGACTTAAGGTAACAGGTAGAACAATGAGTTGGAGCGAGGTCCAGAAAATGGGAACCTCCATAAAGCTGCTAGTCCCAGTCTCACAGAGTGAGTTGACTTTAAGTCCATGGCAGAAAGGATTAAGGTTTGTATCAAATGCAGGTAGTGTTTTCAAATTCAATGACAGTGGAGAGTTAGGTGTGTGGACAGGGATACAACAGGGGAAACATAGCAAGGGTGATGATTGATAACTCATGAGACAGGAATGAATTGGCAAACCATGTTTTTCAATGGAAGTCCCTTTGTTAATAAGAGACAGATAGGAAAACCATACTCTACCTTTTAGGATGAAGGGTTAGCAGTAGACATATCTAGGAGTGAACTCTAAAGGAGAGGAGTTGTGTGTACCTATTGCTACGTTTTCAAAGAAAATGTATGCTAAATTTCACAGACAGAAGAGTTTCTCTAAAAAAGCAATGTCATCAGTAAATATATAAAAAGAGCATGTGCCACATTTTATTAAAAACTATTAAATTACAAAATGATCAAGATAATCTCTTATGGTAATCATTTTATCATATTTATTATGCATGATGTTAAAAACACATTTTGTATTATGCATATTATGGCAATTCTTACAAGTTTATGTAGAGGTGGCTCATCTTTCCATTACCTTCTTTTGTTTTGGTTTTCTTATCCTTTTTCATGGTGAAATTGTATTACAGCATATGATTCAGAAGATAGCTACTTTATTACATATATACCAAAGGAAATTAACCATATACTTGAGATGAAGTTTGTCATGGAGATAGAAAATCTCTTAATCTCTAAATATATAAAAATTTCATTTATTTAATTCTTTCACCCATTACTAAGTTATTACATATTCATTTATTTTATTAAAGACATTGAAACTTTAAAATTCCTCAGGAGTTTAAGACCAGTATAATCTCTACTTTTTAGTAATTATGGAAGAAATGAGAAAAGATTTGCTTATTTTCTCTAAACAAATTAACTTTGAGATATCATTCTTTTATTTCCCCTGAATAAACTTCCAGCTTCTTAAATAATTTTTATCATAAAGTTTTCATACAACTTTTAAACATAGATGTTTTCATAAAATATTACACAAAGTATCTACGCTTATTTATATTCCCATCTGAACAACTACAAATATCTCTGGAGAATGATGTTTTGAGAAGATGAGTTTTAAAATATTAATGAACTTGAAAATAAAGTAGGTAGACGGAGGTGGAGCAAGATCGTCAAATTGTACCCCCACCCTCACATGAGCAACAAATTAAACAATTATCCATCTCCATAAGATCCAAAAATCAAAGGAGTGATCACAGTACCTGGCTTTAACATTATGTAAAGTGAAGAGTCATTGAAGAGGGTAGGAAAGACAGTCTTGAATTGCGAACACCACCCCTCCCTCATGCCATTTCTGCAGCCTCATGGTGCAGAAAGAGAATCTGTGTGCTTGGGGAAGGAAATAAGCAGTGATTGTGGGACCTTATATTGAAACTCAGTGCTGCTGGTCACAGCAGAAAGCAACAAAGGGCAGAATTCAACCAGCATCCACTGAGGGGGCATTTAGACTGGCCCCAACCACAGAGGAATCATTGATCCCAGGTGTCAGAATCTGAGTTCTGTCTAGCCTCACCACCATAGGCAAAAGTGCTCTAGGCTTCTAAATATACTAGAAAGGCAGTCCAGGCCATAAGGACTGCAACCTGGGCAAGTTTTGGTGTTGTACTAGACTTCAAACTAGTGGACTTGGGGTGCACATAACTTAGTGAGAAAGCAGCTGGGATGGTCAAGGGGAGTGCTTGCATGACCTTTCTCCAAAAACCAAAGCAACATATCTCACAGTTGTGAGACCCCTTCCTTCTGCTTGAGGAGAGTACTGAGGAAAATAAATAGAACTGTGTCTTGCTACTTGAATACAGCTCAGTCATAGTAGAATGCAGATGTGGAAGAGTCCTGAGGTCCCTGCTCTAGGCCCGAGCTCTTGGACAAAATCTGTAGACACACCCTGGGCCAGAAGGGAACCTGGTGTCTTGAAGGAAAGAAATAAATTCTGACAGGATTCATCACCTGCTGACAAAAGAGCCCTTGGAGCTTGAATAAATACCAGTGGTAGTCAGGCAATACTTGCTGTGGGAGTTGGGTGAGAACCAGTTCTGAACTGGCTTCAAGAGAGACACAGCACATTCTTAGCCATGGTGGTCATGAGAAGAGACTCCTTCTGGCTGAGGAAGGAGAAGGAAGAGTAAAGGTGACTTTGTCTTGCAGCTTGGGTACCAGCCTGACTACAGTGAAACAGGGCACCAAGTGGGCTCCTGGGGGTCCTGATTCCAGACTGTGGCTCCTACATGGCATTTATGGACTCACCCTGGGTCAGAGGGAAGCCCATAGCCCTGAAGGGAGAGACCCAATCTTGGTAGCATGTACCATAAGCTAACTGCAGAGACCTTGGGCTTTGAGTGACTATTGGTGTTAGCCAGGCAGTATTTGACATGGTCCTGGGGTGGTGGTGACCGTGGGGAAATACTCCTTCTGCCTGATGAGGGGAGAAAGAAGAGTTGGAAGAAAGTTGTCTTGTGCCTCAGGTGCTAGCTCAGCTGTGGAAGAATAGAGTATCAAGTAGACTCCTGAGATTCCTAACTCGAGGCCCTGGTTCTCAGACACCATTTCTGGACATGCTCTAGGCTTGGGGAAAGCTTGCCTCCCTGAAAAGAAAGACAGAAGGCTGGCTGGATTTGTTACCAACTGACTGAAGAGCCTTTGGGCCTTGAGTGATCATTGAAGGTAGCTAGGCAGTGGATGTTGTGGCCCTTGGGCAAGACCCACTGCTGTGCTGGCTTTAGATCTGACTCAGCACAATCTCAGTAGTGGTATCCACAGAAGTATTTGTGTCACCACTTCTCCAGCTCTGGACAGCTCAAAATGGAGAGAGAGAGAGAGAGAGAGAGAGAGAGAGAGAGACTACATTTGTTTAGGAGCAAGTAGGGAATAAGAACAAGAGGCTCTGCCTGGTAATGCAGGAAATGCTCTTAGTTCTTACCCAAGATTACTAAGGAAATACTTTATGAGTCTGCAAGAGCCATAATATTACTGGGCTTGGGGTACCCTCTCTAATGCAGATATAGCTGCAGTGACCAAAAACAGATCACAATACCCAAATTCCTTTAAATACCAGAAAAATCTTCCACAAAAGCATGGAGTCAACAAGCCCAACTGTGAAGACTGCAATAAATATCTTACTCTTCAATGCCAACATTGATGAACAGCCAGAAGAATCAAGACCATTCAAGAAAACATGACTTCACAAAATGAACTAAATAAGGCGCCAGTGACCAACCCTGGAGTGACATAGATATGCAACCTTTCAGATACAGAATTCAAAATAGCTGTTTTGAGGAAGCTCAACAAAATTCAAGATAGTACAGAGAAGAAATGCAGAATACAATCAGAAAAATGTAATAAAAGAGATTGAAATAATTTTTAGAAATAACACAGAAATTCTGGAGCTAAAAAATTCAGTGGACATATTGAAGAATGCATCAAAGTCTGTCAACAGAAGAACTGATCAAGCAGAAGAAAGAGTGAGCTTGAAAACAGATTACTTAAAAATGTATGGTCATAGGAAGCAAAAGAAAAAAGAGTAAAAATGAATGAAGCATGCTTACAAGATCTAGAAAATAGTCTCAAAGGGCAAATCTAAAATTTAGTGGCCTTAAAAAGGAGAGAGATCAGGGTAGAAAGTGTATTCAAATGGATAGCAACAGAGAACATTCCAAACCTAGAGAAATATATCAATATTCAAGTAAAAAAAAGGTTATAGAACACCAAGCAGAGTTAACCCAAATAGGACAAGCTGAAGACATTTAATAATCAAACTCCCAAGGATAAGGAAAGGATCCTAAAAGCAGTAAGAGAAAAAAGAAACAAATAACATAGAGTGGAGCTCTAATATATCTGGCAGTACATGTCTCAGTGGAAACCTTACATGTCAGAGGAGAATGGCATGACATATTTAAAGTGTTGTAGGAAAAAAAATCAAAAAACACCCTTAATACCAGTCCTATTCTACAAGAAATGGTAAAGGGGGTTCTTCAATCTGAAAGAAAAATATGTTAATGAGCATGAAGAATCATCTGAAGGTACAAAACTCACTGGTAAGAGTAGGCACATGGAAAAACACAGAATATTATAACACTTTAATTGTGGTGAGTTAATTACTTATATCTTGAGTAGAATGACTAAAAGATAAACTGATAAAAAACAATAACTACAACAAATTTTCAAGACACAAAGAGTACAATAAAATATAAACAGAAACAACAAAAAAATTTTAAAACAAGGGGATGAAGTTAAAGTGTAGAGTTTTATTAGTTTTTCTCTTTGCCTTTGCAATCAGTGTTAAAAGTTGTTATCAGTTTAAAACAATTGGTTATATTATTTACAAACCTCAGGGTAACCTCAGATTAAAAATCCTACACCAGATAGACAAAAATAAAAGCAAGAAATTAAAATATACCACCAGAGAAAATTACGTTCGCAAAAAGGATAGGAAAGGAGGAAGAAAGAAAAACAAGACCACAAAACAACCAGAAAACAAATAACAAAATGACAGTAATGAATTCTTATTTATCTATAAAAACATCAAATGTAAATAGAACAAACTTGCCAATTTACAGGCATAGAGTAGCTGAACGAATTAAAAAACAAGACCCAATCACCTGGGTTTATAAGAAACACTTCACCTATAAAGACATACATAGACTAAAATTAAACACATGTAAAAAGATATTACCTGCAAATGGAAACCAAAAACAGCACGAGTAGCTATACAGATATGATATAATTATCAGATATAATTCAATACAAACACTACAAGAAGAGAGAAAGAAGGTCATTATATAATAATAAATGAACCAATTGAGTAAGAGAATATAACAATTGTAAATATACATCCACCCAACAATGGAACACACAGATATATAAAACAAATATTATTAGAGCTAAACAGACATATGAAAACCAATACAATATTAGCTGGAGACTTCAACACCCCACTTTCAGCATTAGACGGATCACTGAGATAGAAAACCAACCATAACAAAAATCATTGCACTTAATCTTTACTATGGACCAAATAAACCTAATAAATATTGACAAAACATTTCATCCAATAACTACAAAATACACTTTCTTCTCTTCATCTCAAGGACAGACCATATTTTAAACAACATAACAATTCTTAAAACATTGAAAAAAAATGAAATTGTAACAAGTATCTTCTATGATCACAATGAAATAAAACTAGAAATCAATAACAAGAGGAACTTTGGAAGCTATAAAAACACAAATTAATTAAACAATATGCTCCTGAATGACCAGTAGTTCAATGAAGGAATTAAGAAGCACTTAAAACATTTATTGAAACAAATGATAATTGAAACACGACATACCAAAACCCATGATATACAGCAAAGGCAGTACTAAGAGAAAAGTTTATAGCAATAAATGCCTATATAAAAATGTAAAAAACCTTCAAATAACCCACCTAAAAATGTATCTTAAAGAACTAGAAAAAATGGAGGAAACCAAACCTAAAACTAGTAGAAAAGAAATAACAAAGACCAGAGCAGAAATAAATGAAATTGAAATTAAAAAAATACAGAAGACCAATGAAATGAAAAGGTTTTTTTTGAAAAGATAAACAAAAATGAAAGACCTTTAGCCAGACTAGGAAAAAAAAGAGAGAACACCCAAATAAGTTAATACTTAAATAAATTTTTAATACAAAATAATTAAAGATGTATCTCACACAAGTTAAAATGGCTTTCATTCAAAAGACAGGCAATAACAAATGATGATAAGGATACAGAAAAAAGGGAACCTCCATACACCATTGGTGGTAATGTGAATTAGTACAATCACTGTGGAGAACAGCATGGAGGTTCTTCAAAAAGCTAGAAATAACACTGTTTTATGATCCATCAATACCATTGCTAGGTATACACTCCCCCAAAAAAGGGAATTGGTAGGTGCAAGAAATATCTGCACTTCCATGTTCACTGAAGCACTATTCACAATAGCTAAGATTTGAGAGCAACCTAAGTGTCTATTAAAGATAAATGGTTAAAGAAAATATGGTAGACATACACGATGGAATACTATTCAGCTGTATAAAAGAATGAGAGTCTGTCATTTCAACAACATAGATAGAACTGTAGGATATTATGTTAAATAAAATAAGCCAGATACAGTAAGACAACCTTTGTGTGTTCTCACTCATTTGTAGGACCTAAAAATTAAGACAATTGAACTTATGGAAATAGAGAGTTAGAATGATGGCTGAGAAGGGTAGTTGGGAGATGGGAGAAATGGAAATGATTAATGGGGACAATAATATAGTTATATAGAATGTATAAGATCTAGTATTTGATAGCAAAGCAGGCTGATTACAGTCAACAGTACCTTATTATAGATTTTTTAAAAACTAAAAGTGTAAAATTGAAACATTTGTAACAAAAAATGATAAATGCTTGAGGTGACAGATAAAAAACAATAAAGTATAGACTCCTAGATAAATGGGTACCCATCTGATAAAGCCCTTAGCCCTATTAACACAAATGGGAAAATTAATAATGGATAGTTTATAGTTCAAAGAATAGATTTCTATAGCTGTTATTTTAATTTGGATAAATAAGAATATCAATAGGCAACAAGAATAACTTAGCAGATAACAACATAAAATATAAGTATGTAATTGAATCTAAATTATTTTAATGATTCTTTATAAATTTCAGATTTCTCCATAGACTAGAAATGCTATATTTTACATAACTGTAATGCTGAATATACTAATGATTTAAGCTGTATTATCATTATATAACCACATTTTATGAAGTTATTTTAAATTATATTAAAAAAAAAAGTCTAAGAGTAACCTCCTACATTATGTTTTGGCCTCAAAATTCAAGCTGAAAATAGAAACAACATTATTATGGACAGATAAAATATTTTGGTTTTCATTTTAATGCCTTTTGTATCTGGTGACAAGTAGAAAATCAATTTTCTAGTCTGTATTGCCAAAGTTTTACAGTCGCTATTTGTATGTGGTGTCTAACTTCAATTTTTTGATTCTTAACTAATAAAGCTTTGAAATCTCACTTTCCCTTCTTCCCTGTGTGCCCCACATCTAACGAAGCTGATGAAAAGTCCTGCATACTCGTTCCTTTGGTGCAGGTGAGCGTTAATGTTTCAAGCCCCATCCTCGGTGAAGCCTCATCCTGGTCCCACCCCTAACCACAGTAAAAACCCAGACCACTCTTTTCCTGGCACTTTCAAGCCATTTTGGACTCCTCTGAGAGAGAATTGGCTTTGTGTGCCAAATATTCTAATTATGGGAATATTAAACCTTTTCATACTGTGATACTGTGTGGTGTATGTGTGTGTGCGTGTGTGTGAGAGAGAGAGAGAGAGAGAGAGACAGAGAGAGATAGAGAGAGAGAGAGAGAGATCATCAGACTTCACTTTAGAACAAAATTGGGGCCAGGAGGTCCCTATGTTTTGGCAGATGATAATAATATTCATCCATCCCATTAATTTGTTCATAGGTCACCAATTGTGGTATTAACTGGGGATAAAATGGTAAATAAAAAGGTCCTAGTTCTCCAGAAGTCAACAGTATATTGAGGTCAATGGTAGGTTAACATAAAATTAAAATACAATATCAACATTCTATAGTAGAGAAAAACAAGTAAAATTCCACAGTATGAGGAAAAAGTATGAATAAATAAAACTTTCAGGTTAGAGAAGACTTTCTAGATGACTGAGTTAAGGTTTAAAGGAAGAATAAGGCTGGGTGTGGTAGCTCACGCCTGTAATTTCACCACTTTGGGAGGCTAAGAGATGGTAGAGTCACTTGAGCCCAGAATTTCAAGACCAGTCTAGGCAACATAGCAAGACTCTCTCTACGAAACATGAGAAATTCCAAAAATTAACCAAGCATTTGTGGCATGCCTATACTTCTAGCTACTTGAGGGTCTGGGGCAGGAGGATCTCTTGAGCCCAAGAACACTGAGATTGCAGTGATCTATGGTCCTGCCAATGCACTCCAGCTTGGGTGACAGAATGAGGCCCTGTCTCTGAAAAAAATAACGAATGAATTAGAGTGAGCCATATAAAGCATTACAAAAGCATTATTTCGAAAGAGGGATTATGAAAAATTATGAAGGCTTTTGAGAAACAGATTCTATATTCTGCTAATGGTAAGTAGTTTTTCATGACTAGAACGTTTAATGTAAAAAATGGCTAAAAGAAAGCTATTTAGTGAGGACTAGATAGTGAATGATTTTGTAAAATCATCTCTGAAGTGTGGATTTTAATGTTATTCTTACTTTCAGTATTATTCCACAAACTACATATTAAAGATTCCATCAATATCTGTACATGATCCATAGTGCCCAAAACATTTTTTTTTTTTTTTGAGACGGAGTCTCGCTCTGTCGCCCAGGCTGGAGTGCAGTGGCCGGATCTCAGCTCACTGCAAGCTCCGCCTCCCGGGTTCACGCCATTCTCCTGCCTCAGCCTTCGAGTAGCTGGGACTACAGGCGCCCGCCACCTCGCCCGGCTAATTTTTTGTATTTTTTTTTTTAGTAGAGACGGGGTTTCACCGTGTTAGCCAGGATGGTCTCTATCTCCCGACCTCGTGATCCGCCCGCCTCGGCCTCCCAAAGTGCTGGGATTACAGGCGTGAGCCACCGCGCCCGGCCCCAAAACATTTTTTATAGTTACGTTGCCAATATTTCATTAAATCATTTATATGACTAGCTTGTTTTCACTCCATGTGTTACAACTAAAAAAATATATAAATTATGGAGCTGCCAATTTTGAACAATTCTTACATGATTTATGGTTGTACACATAAAACATCTTTTATTGCTATTTATAATTGGCATCTTAATCTGTAAAATGAATCCAGTGTTAACTCTTCCATTCTTTTTCTCAAAACAACAAACCTATTTTGGCATAAACTTCCTTTGTTCACTCATATCTGATCCTTTCTTCTTCCAGTTATATAGTCATCTGTAGTTAAGATTAGCTATATCACTGGGTATGTTCAATGATATAGAAGTTGCAGTGACGTATGCGTTTTTCAATATATACCTTTTTCCTGATACACAGGCTAAAGATGTCATAAATTCCAGATGCTATAGCTAAATGGATGGAGCAACCTCCTTCATCCTGACTGCTGAATTGCAGCATTATGTGTTGAACCCAAAGATCCAAGGAGACTTAACAAAGAGTGAGTACTACATCTCTATTCTGCTAAAACTTTGATATTTCAGTTTCTTCTATCAGTATGAGTACAATCATGCATTAATACAATTTCTTTTTAATAAATACCCAAATAATTAAATGATTTAAATTTAATAACAGTAAGAAAATAAATAATGATGAAGTCATTATTATGCTGATGATAACATCTTCTGAAATTTATACAGGTGAGCATTTTTAAAATCATTTATTTTTGTTTTCAGGAAGCATTTAGCTCATTTTTGCTACATGTAAGCACTGTACTTAGAATGTTCTGTCACTTGTTGAGTTTTATGAGATCAAAAACAAGGAAAAACTTTCTCCTCTAGGTTTTTATAGTCCTAATGAAGGAATTATGTGAGTAATAAATGGGTACAGTATATAAAAGATGATGAAGTATTTATATTTATTATCATCAGGTAAAAGTTTATAAATGGAATGGCATTTGGTCCATGTCAAGTTTTTACCATTATCTGTATATACCAAACCTTTGAACCTAATCATTTCAAAATTACTAAACTACATGAACCAAGTCTAACCCCTGACTACCTGTCTCTCTTTGTCTCCTCCTAGCGAATCCTCTATTTGGATGTGACATTTTGGATGCAAATTTTATTGAAATTAGACAGCAATATGAAAAATTGTCCACTTTCCCTAGGTAACTGCATACATAGCTCCCTCACTTCGGGTGTCAGCTTAAATGTCACTTCATAAAGGTCTACTTTACCACCTTTTTTTCCTTCTTCAAACTAATACCTGGCATGCTGTTATATTGGATTCTTTGATATTTGCTATCTCTTCCACTTGAATATAATCTTCATGAAGGTAGATAGTTTGTTTTATGTGCTATCATATCTCTGGCTCTAGTTTGGTCTTGGACATATGATATTTATTTAGTAAATTGATAAATGGAAGAATAATAAATACATGTAATTAATATTTTCTGAATCTTTCTCTTATAAGTTAAAATTAGATTATTTTCTACCTTCAGCGGCTAAAATTGTATATTTGTATAGCACTACTGCCTTCCTCTTCTTCAAATTGAGAGTGAAATACATGAAGATTTTGCTCACTAACATGTATTAATAAGTATCACAATGTTTCTTTTTAATATTCTTCTGTATTTTATAAAAATGACAAGATATAAATGGATAAATCAGGACTTTTTTCCTATCAAGTATTTTTGCAATCCTAAATCAAACAAAAGCAGTATATTTCTGTGTAGGTTCATAACACAGCTGAAACTGTTTACTCTCTAGACAAGTTTTAATTACAAATAGTAGACTTTGTTCCTCTTTTCCAATCTCCTACATATAGCAATGAAGTGACATCCATGAAGTGAGTCAGGAAAGTGAGTAGGATTAGAGCAGAAATAATAGCACTGATGCTAACCATATTGTTTAACTTGCTATGAGTCTAAATTTAATGTAAACTTATGAAACATATTTGAGCATGATAAAAATTCAGGTGTAATCATTTTTTCTGCTTCTTTAATTTTCTAATGGTTTTAAATACGCATATGAATTCAGTGAAAAGGTGAATTGTCTGTTATTTAAATTTTTAACTTGAATAAAATAGTAGAATACTTAGATCATCTAGCATTATATAGGTTCATTTTAGAGATACTTGACGAACTGAAGAAAATACACAGCTCTTAGCAGGTTTTATGGAGAATTAGGCTATCTAGAACACAAGGTAACTATTGTAGATCAACAGCAGTTCTAATATATCAACTGGAATGTTCAGTCATTCTCTCATTAGTAGGTATCCATTTGGCCTTGAATTTCCTTGCTAATTAATCAGCTTAATGTGGTTTCCATTTTTCTTGACATTTATATTTTTCCTATTCCTTCAACCATTAAGTACCTTTTCTTTCTTCTATCCCAAACTTTTGCTTACTCTTGGCCTCTACTTTTATGGATCCTTGACTTCTGGCTTTCTCTGTTTCTATGTTTCACATTGTAGCATCTCAAGATAAACCTTATAATTCCATTGGCAAGGCAGCTACTAACCAAGTGATAATGCATGTGTTAGTGACGCATGCTCTGCCCCATGGCTCCTGAACAACATACACAGGGCTATTTTTTTTTTCTTTAACTTTATGCTGATCTCTATCCTATCTATGTGGACAGTATAAAAGTTGATTAAATAGTACAAAGCAGATCAAGTGACACATAAGCAATCCTTATGAGAAGAACTCGGTGGTTTAAAATAACAGCTGTTTATTTTTGTGTGAAGAATTGCAGTGAGGTCATTAACAACTTCAAAGCTGATCAAATCAGAGAGCTCATCTCAAATATCGGCCTTAACTGGCATCTTAACCCCAACCTTATTGCCAACCCTGAAACCATTTCTGGTAACATTGTCAGTGTCAGATTTTTTTTTTTTTTTTTTTTTTAGGAAAGCAGAGCGACTTCAATTGAGTCTGAGAATTCACTAAATCTGATCACCACTCCAACCTCCTTAGAATAATGACTTTCACTTCATTTCTGTTTTTCAAATTTCATATACTCGGACCTCATTGGCAAACTCTAACCTGGAATCTTATTGAAAAAAGTCGTTCTGGAAGACATAGGAAGAGACTAGAGGTTGTGCTGAGTTAACTACATACTGTCCAGCGAAGGCAGCAAAGAGGTTTGGTGGATCTACAGTCTTTCCCTTGGGTGAAGTGGAAGATGAGGGAACAAGCTAGAGACAAAGAGATACCAAATTGTATTAATTTCATATGGCTAAGGACTTGTAGGATATGTCTTTTAAAAAATATTTGTCTGATGAATGTCTGATTAGTCAGAGGTAAACATTGAGAAATACAATCTTTATTTTGCAAAATTGCAGTAGATTTAATCAGTATTTCTCATGTGGGAAGCATTTCTACAGCTAAAAATGAGTCTCAGCAGACATTTACTCTGAGATAATGAGAGCTTTTGGAGGCTATATATTATTGTATTGGAAATAAATGTGTATATTATAAGCTCAATGAAGAAGAATGTATTTACAATGGATAATGATGCATTGAGAAAAATCTGAATTTTTTTAAAGTTCTTTAAGTACTTAAAGAACTTTACTTAAGGTACTTACCTTCAGATTTTGAGTTTTGATTAAAAGACAGAGTTACAAAAGTTTTACATAAATGGCTGAATTATTAGAACATAAATCCATGTAAAATATGAAGTCATTTTATTTTGTTAGATATCATTTGTCCTGATTACTTCTTCTTTTCCTCTATGCATGCATACATTTATTTCATCACTTACTGTGAGACCTTGGATAGTTACAAACTTTTTCCTTGATTTGGATTCAACATCCATAAAATGGGGAGTTTTGACTAATAAAGCTCTTATAAGAGTGCCTGGCACATGTCTGAGTCTTACTTAATGTTATTATTAATAATAGTTTTATTGTTGTTATTATAATGGTTTTTTGTTCTAGATTATAATAAATAATACTAGGATCTATATTTAAGAAATGCCCAACTCACATGCATAAAATATTCGACATTTAAACAAATTAATGAAGAGGAGAAAAAACAAAGCTTGTCAGAATTATTACAAGCAACATAGGATGATTAGATTGGATAATTTAAGAAGAGTTAATAGGACTATTGTGTATAGGAAAGGACTAGATACAGTGGAGTATCATTTCTATATATAGGCCTAAAAGGTTGAAGAAAAAATAGTAACTGGAACTCTAAGAGAGACAAAGCTGTATGAATTGGCTAATCATTTTTCTCACACAAAAGAGTAAGTGAAGTCCACAGTGAACCCAAAGGGAGGAAGATGGGAGAACAAATAACCATATCCTTTCATATCCCGCCCTCTAATTTCTTGCTAATATTCCTTATTAACTGAATCTGAATTTTACCCAAAGACAAGGGAACTCTTAATATAAAAATATAACTCACTTCAGGCCTGCAATCCCAGCACTTCGGGAGGCTGAGGCGGGTGGATCACGAGGTCAGGAGATCCAGACCATCCTGGCTAACACACTGAAAC
>NW_012103909.1:239520-261251 GCF_000951045.1 Mandrillus leucophaeus
TGATACAATTGCATATGAATGGCAATTGGCTTCTAACTCCAGTTCTCTTAGCAGCCATACCATACTTGTATTCCTGATTTTCTAGCCCACTTCATAATCCCATTCTTCTCAGTTTCATCAGATAACTTGAAATATGACTTATTTGTAGAGAATACAGAAGTCATTAGGTCAATAGAACTTCAAAGTCTGTTTTGTTTTTCACCCAACATATGAAAATTAATGCTTTACCCCAAGAAAAAACTCCAAAATTTTTAGAAATCATACTTCTTCAATACATTTCAATTAACATTACAGACCAAATACTCAAATTGATGCCTATCACAAAAACCTAAAAACTGTGTATATAGAATAACAAATGTCTTATATGCTTTCAAGGAAATAAAGAGACTCCTGGACCTTGAACAAAAATGAGACTGCTGTAAAAGCTAGCATTAAAACTTTTTTTAAAGCTTGCTTTCAGACTAAAATGATGCAGAGGCTTGGATTCTAATGAGCACATCAGGGACAGGAGATCATGCCTTTGGTCAAAATAAATTGAGTAACTAGAACTGAGATTTATATGTAAAGCCAGGATTTCAAATGCCTATACACTCCAGCAATGAGATGGCTAGAAGAAATCTTTTCATCAGCAAAAGAGAAAGAAAAAAAATCACTGTCTTTATTTGGGCTTTAGGGAGAAAAATCAAAGCCTCCTCTTAAATATGAATTTTGATCATTCAAAATTCATGTTTTGTTCTCTGCTAGGTTTTGGTTTCAAATGGATACTGCTAACTGATCCAGAAAAGGTGAAGGTGAGAAAAAGATTTAATTGGTCTTGGATTGATAGAGAATCAGGGCAGCTATGAGAAGCAAAATGTGATCTCCTTCGTGGAGCATTTTTTCAAATCAGGCCTGGCAGCAAGAGCATCACATAGACCTCAAGTGAATATGAGCATAGTATAAGGCACTATAGCATGCAGGTCCTCAGGACCAAGAGTCAGTGGAAACAATAAGGAGCAGAACTCAATCTCTAAGGACCTTTCTTATATACTATAATTGTCAAACGTTGAACATAAAATTAAGTGTGACTGAAACTTGTACAAAATTTTCAAAGGGAGATTTGAAACTTGATCAGATAAAATGATACTATAAAAATGACAAGATTGATTTTTAAAAAGAGAGAACAAAACTCAAAAATATTAGATTAAAATTAAACCTACATAAATTGATTAACAATAGATTATGCATGGTTTATGAGAGAACTAAAAGACAAATGAAGAAATTAGACAGGACAAACTTAAAAAGGCAAAGAGATAGAAAATATTAATATTTCTGAATCATTAATGGAGAGGATGAGGATGATTATTTCTGTCCTAAATATTCCCAAAGTTGTAAAAGAGACTAGATTAAGGAAAGGGACATGTATAAAACAAAAGCTTAAGCTGGTTCATAATTTATTAGAGATAATAATCTCAAATATAGGAAAGTACAAGAAAATCTATTAAGTGTAATTTTAAAAAACTAATCTAGACACACAATAATGAAACTTTAGATCATCAATGACAGTAGAAGGAATTCAAGAACATCCAGAGGGAACAGATTTTAATGGACAAATCTTAATTTAAATGACAGCAAACTTATCAGGAGCAAAACTGAAACAGAAAACAACAAATTAATAGCTTCAACATTCTGATAGATAACAGTATTAATATAGAATACTACACTATGTTTAACCATTCTTTAAGAACAAGTTGAAAAGGCATTGTTCTTTAAAATAATGAAACAGATTTCTCATTATCTTAAATAAATTAGTGAGAAGTGCTCAATAATTTATTTCAAGGAGAAGAAAACTAAGATTCAAAAAAGACTCAAAAAAGATAAAAAATAAATTAATAAACATTTTGGTAAATATAAGTGAAATTTGACATAAGTTAGTAATTATAAAAATGACAACTTTTGGGATTTGAAGTTAAATATAAAAATATGTTATAGAAAAATGGAGGTAATTGGAATTAAAATTCTAAATTCATATAGTTCAGATGAAGAAGAAATATATTTATTTTCACCTCCTCAGTAGATCAGGTAATGTTATGACCTGAATTGTACCCTTCCCAAAATGTATATGCTGAAGCCCCAGCCCCGAGTACCTTAGAATGTGACTGTTTTAGGAAATATTGCTTTAAAGATAAAATTAAGGTTAAGTGAAGTCATAAAAGTTGGGCCCCTAATCCAACATGACCTTATAAGAAGAGAAAGAAACACCAGGGATATGGATGTGAGCCGATATGAGAATACAGCTAGAAGGCAGCCTCAGAAGAAATCTACCCTACTGTCCCCTTGGTCCTGGCCTTCCAGCCTCCCAGAGTGTGAAAAAATAATTTTCTGTCATTTAAGTCACCCAGTCTGTGGTATTTTGTAATGGCAGTCCTAGAAAACTAACACAGGTAGCTTGTAAAATAAAGCATAAAATTAAAGGATATACATACTAAAAATGTTTTAAAAAAGAGATAAAGAAAAAAAATCAATCCAAAGAGGGAGAAATAAAGAAAAATACATACAAAGACCAAAAAGACATGATACAAAGAATTAAAACTATATTGTTCACTCCATCCAGAAGATCTAAATTGTATATCATTTACAAGTAGCACAGATAACACACAAAGACACTGAAATGTTAAAAATAAAGTATCAGTAACCTGTGTCACACAAAGAATCTTATCACATATCAAGTTAAAAATTTAGATATGAATGCCAAGATAACTGAAGCTTTCATCCATTTAAAAATTTAAATCACACTTATAAATAATTCATTACTCAGCAAAATAACAATGAAACTTTAAATACATCCCAGATTTTAACGTAAACAAACAAAAAAACACATATAAAGTTTTATTAAGCCAATAAGCTGACTGATCTTTGAAATAATTTTATAGTCTTCAATAATTATACTAGAAAATGAAAGAATGAGATAAACATGTAACTTACAATTTTAAAAAGTAACAAAAAACAAAGATAAAGAAAGGAATTAAGACAAATTCAGGCATTAATACAAGGAAAATATATGTATACTTGACACAATCAACAAAGTCTAAAACTGCTCTCTAACTGGAGAAAGATAAATTTAGCAAAACTGATTAAAAAAAGAAAACTTGCCTATTATATAGCAATTAAACAACATGCATCAATAATATGTATTTATGCCAAAACTATCTGATAATATTGAGGAAGTAGTTATACCTAGCATACCTAAAATATGGAGAAAACAACATTAGACATTTAAACTCTATGTTTTAAAACTCTCAGGTGATTTTGGTTACTGGTTCTCTGTTGAAAAATGTGTGTGTATGTGTGTGTACCCATGTACATGGGAATGTGTAGGTGTGCTTGTTTAAACATTGACAGCCTAACCAGATGAAGGAAGATTTATGCCTTTTTGAATACCTTGGTGGAATTCGAGTATTTGTTTATTGGGCAGTTTTATTTATAAGAATTTATTTATTGACCTATTTATTTATTTATAGAAATAAAAACAATACCTGAAATTGTTGATTATCTTTATTGTACATTTTGAAATATTAATTTTGAAACAATTTTCAATACTCTGTATTGTACAGTTGAGCTGATAACTGCTGACAAATTTTCCCAAATAGGTTGTTATTTAATTTTCTGAGCTTTATTCAATGTATGTGCTTATCATAAATTAGTTTGTTTTATTAGTTTGCACATAAAGACACACAAGTTTACTGCTTAGAAGACAGGGAATGGAAATTTGATTTAATTACACATTTACATAAAAATATTTCAGGACTTTTAATAAGACATCTTGAAGTGACACACTTCTGTGATGGTTAATACTGAGTGTCAACTTGATTGGAATGAAGGATGCAAAGTATTGTTCCTGGATGTGTACTGTGTCTGTGAGGATGTTTCCAAAGAAGATTAACATTTGAGCCAGTGGACTGGGAAAGGCAGGCCCACCCTCAATCTTGGTGAGTACAATCTAATCAGCTGCCAGAGTGGCCAGAATAAAAGCAGGCAAAAGAATGTGGAGAGAATAGACTGGCTTAGCCTCCCAACCAGCTGCTTTCTCCCATGCTGGATGCTTCCTGCCCTCAAACATCAAACTCCAAGTTCTTCAGCTTTGGGACTTGGGTTGGCTTCCTTGCTTTTCAGCTTGCAGATGGGCTATTGTGGGACCTTGTGATCATGTGAGTTAATACTTCTTAATAAACTCTCCTTTATATAGACATCTATCCTATTAGCTCTTTCCCTCTAAAGAACCCTAAATAATACAGATTTTGGTACCAGAGTGGGGTGGTTCTAGAGGAACAGAATATTAAGGATGAAATTTTTTCATTGGTTTTGGGATTTCTGGAGTTGGCTGCTTAATAAGATTAGACCCAAAAATGTTATGTCTGTGTCTCCACCCAAATCTCATCTTGAATTCCCACATGTTGTTGGGGGAACCCAGTGAGAGGTCATTGAATTATGGGGGCAGATCTTTCCCATGTTGTTCATATGATCGTGAATAAGCCTCATGAGATCTGATGGTTTCATAAGGCGGAGTTTCCCTGCACAAGCTCTCTTCTCTTATCTGCTGCCATGTGAGATGTGCTTTTCACCTTCTGCCAGGATTGTGAGGCCTCCCCAACCACGTGGAACTGTAAGTCCATTAAACCTCTTTCTTTTGTAAATTGCCTAGTCTCAGGTATGTCTTTATTAGCAGTGCAAAAACAGACTAATACTGTAAATTGATACCAGTAGAGTGGGCTGCTGCTGTAGATACCGAAAATGTAGAAGAGACTTTGAAACTGAGTAACAGGGAGGGGTTGGAACAGTTTGGAGGGCTCAGAAGAAGACAGGAAAATGTGGGAAAGTTTGGAACTTTCTAGAGACTTGTTGAATGGCTTTGTCCAAAATGCTGATAGCAATATGAACAATAAAGTCCACGCTGAGGTGGTCTCAGATGGAAATGAGGAACTTGTTGGGAACTAGAGAAAAGGTGACTCTTGTTAATGTTTTAGCAAAGAGGCAGGCCACATTTTTTCCCTGCTCTTGAGATTTGTGGAACTTTGAACTTGAGAGAAATGATTTAGGGTATCTGGTAGAATAAATTTCTAAGCAGCAAAACATTCAGGAGGTGACTTGTGTGTTATTAAAGGCATTAAGTTTTATAAAGGAAGCAGAACATAAAAGTTTGGAAAATTTGCAGCCTGACAATGTGATAAAAAAAGGAAATCCCATTTTCCAAGGAAAAATTCAAGCTGGCTGCAGAGATTTGCATAAGTAATGAGAAGCCAAATATTAATCCCAAAGACAATGGGGAAAATGTCTCCAGGGCATGTCAGAGGTCTTAATAGCAGCCCCTCCTATGGCAGGCCCTGGGGCCTAGAAGGAAAAAATTGTTTCATGGGCCAGGCTCATGGTCCTTGTGCTGTATACAGCCTAGGGACTTGATGCCCTGAGTCCCAGCCGCTCCAGTTGTGGCTGAAAGGGGCTAACATAGAGCTCAGGACGTGGCTTCAGAGGGTGCAAGCCTCAACCTTTGGCAACTTTCATGTGGTGTTGAGACTGCAAGTACACAGAAGTCAATAATTGAGATTTGGTAACCTCCACCTCAATTTCTGAGGATGTGTGGGAAAGCCTGGATGTCCAGGCAGAAGTTTGCTGCAGGAATGGGGCACTCATGGAGAACCCCTGCTATGGCAGTGTGAAAAAGAAATGTGGGGTAGAAATCCCCACACAGAGTGCTTACTGGGGCACTAGCACCCTAGTGAAGGTGTAAGAAGAACTCCACTGTCCTCCAGACTCTAGAATGGTAGATCCACCAACAGCTTGCACTTTGCATCTGAAAAAGTCACAGATGCTCCTGGCTCCTGAAAGCAACCACGAACGGGGTCGAACTTCAAAAAACCAAAGAGGCAGAGCTGCCAAAGACTATGGAAACCCACCTCTTGCATCAGAGTAACCTAGAAATGAGACATGGAGTCAAAGGAGATCATTTTGGAGCTTTAAGAACTCACTGCCCTGCTGGATTTTTGGACTGGCATGGGACCTGTAATCCCTTTGTTTTGACCAAGTTTTCCCATTTGTAATGGCTGTATTTACCTAATGCCTCTATCCTCATTGTATCTAGAAAATAACTAACTTGCTTTTGATTTTACAGGCTCATAGGTGGAAGGGACTTACCTTATCTCAGAGGAAACATTTGACTCTGGACTTTTGAGTTAATGTTGAAATGAGTTAACACTTTAGGGGACTGTTTGGAAGACAAGATTGGTTTTGAAATGTGAGGACATAAGATTTGGGAGAAGCCAGTAATGGAATGATATGGTTTGGCTGTGTCGTCACCCAAATCTCATCTTGAATTGCCACATGTTGTGGGAAGGACCCAGTGGGAGATAATTGAGTCATGGGGGCAGGTCTTTCTTGTGCTGTTCTCGTGATAGTGTATAAGTCTCGTGAGATCTGATAGTTTTATAAGGCAGAGTTTCCCTGCACAAGCTCTCTTCTCTTGTCTGCTGCCATGTGAGACATGACTTTCATCTTCCACCATGATTGTGAGACCTCCCACAATGGAATTGTAAGTCCATTAAACCTCTTTCTTTTATAAATTGCCCAGTCTCAGGTATGTCTTTATCAGCAGTGTGAAAATGGACTAATACATCTTTTTATTCACAAACGACTAAATTTGGATGTAATTGTGCATTTCTTTTAAATGTTTGCCACTTGAACACATAACAAAATACTGACATAAAACAGGTTTAATCCTATACTGAAGAGTCATGCATGAGACTAGACCAGTAGATGCAGACATTCACATCATGGGAAAATACAAGAAAAATGACAGTAACAATTTAAACTGAATAATAATGAAGAGTATGTATGATGTTACAGAACATTTTTTATATACTAAAATTAATCAAGTAATGTGTTAATCACCAGTAAGCATGAAAAAAATGGATTTCAATTTACTCATTCATTAGATTTTAAATAGCACTCATTGGCTCTTAAATTTGCAATTAACCAACATATGTGAGGGTGGGTGTTGAATAGTGGAAAGAACACTAAAGAAATATTGAAAACAAATCATATTTCTATCAGTTATTAGCTATGGATAATAAAGCTAAATCAGTTTCTTAGTCATGTTGAATCTACCTACTTATCTATAAAACTTGAATGATACATTTCTTTTTCTGCTGATTAGTATTACATCTGTTTAAAAGGATAAAGGTAAGATATATTTCATAGAATACTAGGGGATTAAAATACTAGATAGACCAGAGATTGTGAACGGCTTAATATTCCATAATGAAAAGTTTGAAATTTCCGTACTGGCTTTAAAGCTCTTCGGATTTTCAGAGAAATAAATGACAAGATAAATATTACTTGGTTATTCAAGAGAAACTATAAGTTATCAATTCAATAAAATGTTGAGAGAAAATAAACAGGAAGTACAGTGACTATGAGGTTATAACAGGTTTGAGAAACCCTTAGGAGATAATGAAGGTACTTTTCAACAAGGAACCAAGATCATTGAGAGAACTGGACTATTCAGTCATTCATACAGTACTCCTTCTGATGTCAATCAATTATGATTGGAGGTAAAATCACAACTGTATATAACTGTAGAAAATGAGCAGAGAACGTCAGCATCACAGGTCTTTAGAGAAATTATGCCAACACCATTTTATTTCCACTTTGATTATATTAGAAGATGAAGGGTTGAAAAAAATTATAATACTGTATGTTTTAGTTTCATTGCAGTGTTGTATAATTTCAGTGCAGTATAATTTTAGTGAAGTATTGTAACTAACAAAAGAACCTTTGAATAATTAAGATTGGTTTGCCTGTTGAGTACTATACATTGGGTATATTGTGGTGAAGGACAACAAATCAAATATAACTGATACATTTTTACATATCTGGTTCTGAGAGATTATGATTAAATGTGAATAGAAAAAAGTAAAGTGATTTATCTTAATCAATCCTTAGAAAATCACAAATTAAATAGTCATACTTTTTCCCTAAAGGTAATAAAAATAATGAAAAAAGCAATCTATGCATGCTTTAGAAAGTTGATGATGAAACATGTACTCAAGTTTTTTAGGCATCAAAACTTTCAATTGTATAAATTAAATGTGTAAAATATATAATTTCTCTTGCATCATGCATATTTGCTACATACTAACCCCAAACCCATATCTAAAAATCATCCAATTTTTATAGTTTATTCCAATAAGTACCACATACAAAATTATGAAAACCTTTTTATACCTAAATACATTTAGGAATTCAAAAATTGGTAGGCTTTAAATATTAAAAGAATTAGCTTTTATTTGGTCCCAGATAATTGGGACCAAATGGAAAATCGTTGGAAGATCAGGCTTCCAAGTGCTATGTGATCCCTGAAGACCAAAAGAGAAAAAATAAAACACTGAAAAACTGCAAAGCGTAGTTACAAGAAGTGGGTAACACCTTTACTGATTTGCTTTCTTCATATGGTAGCTCAGAAAGCATGAAGCCAGATGAATGATTCCCCAGGTATTTTGATACTTCTTGGACCAATCCCAGAGGGTGCTAAGGTGAGAAGAACAGAAAAGAAGACAAAAGAAA
This sequence comes from Mandrillus leucophaeus, assembly GCF_000951045.1. NCBI lineage: Eukaryota > Metazoa > Chordata > Mammalia > Primates > Cercopithecidae > Mandrillus > Mandrillus leucophaeus. Next base: position 248,116 of record NW_012103909.1, read on the forward strand.
AAAATCCTTTTTGAGTTGATGGTTTCCATCCCTATGCCAAATAATACAATTTTGAATCCAATTTAAAACTCTTCACTCATATCTTGAAGACCTTGGAAAGGTTAGGCCATTGCCACCTTAGTAATCATATGACTGTATTCACCCCCTATAGTCTCTTATCCACTGACTCACAATGTTGTCTTTCCTAAGGTTATTCTTAAAGAAATTGAGTAAAGGATTTTTTTTTTTTAATTGTAGTCAAAGGACAAAACCTGTAACAGTCTTTTCTTCTCCGTCTCCTAAAATTCTTTTGAAGTTCGTGTAAGTCTAGATCCAGTATTCTTGGTTTTTGAGAAAACACAGTCACTGTTTAGAAAGGTTCGCTTAAGATTTTTAATAACCGAGGTTTTCCCTCAGTTTAATTTAGTATTCTCAATCTCATCTACAGTCTATGCATACTTTTCAAATTCACATATTAAAACATCTACCTTTACTGTAAAATCTCTTCATTTATATCTTCTGAGCTTTGTTACATTACTCATTTGACCAACAAGCCTTTTTAGAAAATCTAAGAATCTGTCTAAGAATTCAAGACATAGAGACTAGGATAAAGAGACAAAAAAGAACCAAGTCCTGCCTCCAGTGGTGGAAGTATATTAGCATTAGTAAAATGAGCCATAATGGAATCAGTGTTTGCCAATTTATCATCTTGAAAGTAGACATTACCTGGTGATGTTAGAAGCTTTATTTTGAAACGGTATTTTGAAGCAATTATTGGAAAGTTGAAGGTCTGAAAAACATGCAGATTTTTGTTTGATGAATTTTAGTCACATTATATATTTGTTTGGTTCCTCTAAGAAGTAGGTAACAACTGTGATTAACATGCAAAAGATTTTTATGTGTTGTTTTGCTAAACTGTATTTTTATTAAATATGTATCTAGGCAGATATTTAAATAACAAGGAATTATAAAAACTTCAAGTAGGACTGGGCATGGTGGCTCATGCCTGTAATCTCAGCATTTTGTGAGGCCAAGACAAACGGATCACAAGGTCAGGAGTTCGAGAACACTCTGGCCAACATTGTGAAACCCTGTCTCTACTATAAATATAAAAATTAGCCAGGCATGGTGGCATGTGCCTGTAGTCCCAGCTACTCAGGAGGCTGAAGCAGGAGAATCACTTGAACCTGGGAGGCGGAGACTGCAGTGAGCTGAGATAGTGCCATTGCACCCCAGCCTGGGTGACAGAGTGAGACTCTGTCTCAAAAAAAAAAAAAAAATCAGGTAGATATGAAGAAAAAGTGCCTAGAGTATATATACATTAAAACAAATTCATAGTGTGATTTTTCAAAATAGCTTAAAAATGGTAAATTTAAGACTAATATGCATATGTGTATAAACAGTGCCCAAGACTGGTAAAAAGACGACCTCATTGCACAACATAATTGCAGCATGCTCACGAGACAAAAAGGGTCAGAGAAAATGACAACAAAAATTGGCAAATTACTTCTGAGTCATGCTTACCATTGCTTATTTATAATTCTCTTAAGACCTCAAAAGTGTTTCACTAACTGATATTCCAAGTGTTGGTGGAATTATATGGAATGACTGTAAGATGATATGGGTATAGGTAGAAGAAAGATCAACTACTTCCAGTAACAGAAACATTTATATAAATGTTGAGAGGTATACGATGTGTGATGGCCATTAGAATCCACTTCTCCAATCAGTAATTTCAGGGAACATAATTGAACATAGGCCACAGTCGCTGAGCAATGAAACCTGTTAGATATTTTTCCTTAAGACTATCCTTCTCACTATTCCCAGCTAATGAGTGAATGTGACAGTGATATTAATGCACACTCATTTCTAGGAGGCACTGGAATCTTCTGTTGTTGGATGACTTTGTCTCAAGATCTCCATAAAGGCCATGCTGAACTTGTAGAACTGCAATGCAATCTAAGATGCTGCTACTCAACCTTTCTTCCTTCCATTTTTCCTTTAACATGAGTCAAAACTGTATTAAGAGCTGATGGCTCTCTTGCCCTTCTCCAACTCTTTCATGTTTCCTTACAGTCATTGTCCCTAATATATCTCTTGCAAGGTTAATCCTGTTTTGGCTTCTGCTTTTCAAGCGACTCAGGCAAACTCATGATGTGACTTAAATTAATCAAAATACAATTGTTTTAAGATGTTGAACTTTCAAATCATTGCTTTGAATTACCATTTCAGGATGAAAATGTGGAGAAATAACCACTACTTAAGGCATGGGCAAAGACTTAATGACTGAAATACCAAAAGCAATGGCAACCAAAGCCAAAATTGACAGATGGGATCTAATTAAACTAAAGAGCTTCTGCATGGCAAAAGAAACTACCATCAGAGTGAACAGGCAACCTACAGAATGGGAGAAAGTTTTTGCAATATCCATCTGACAAAGGGCTAATATCCAGAATCCACAATGAACTTAAACAAATTTACAAGAGGAAAAAAAAAAAAAAACTCATTGAAAAGTGGGCAAAGGATATGAACAGACACTTCTCAAAAGATGACATTTATGCAGCCAACAAATATATGAAAAAAAGCTCATCATCACTGGTCATTAGAGAAATTCAAATCAAAACCACAATGAGATACCATCTCATGCCAATTAGAATGGCGATTATTAAAAAGTCAGGAAACAACAGATACTAAAGAGGATGTGGAGAAATAGGAACACTTTTAACTGGTGGTGGGGGGTATAAATTAGTTCAACTATTGTGTAAGACAGTGTGGTGATTCCTCAAGGATCCAGAATCAGAAATACCATTTGACCCAGCAATCTCATTACTGGGTATATACCCAAAGGATTGTAAATCATTCTACTATAAAGATATTTTATATTTATTGCACACGTACGTTTATTGCGGCACTGTTAACAACAGCAAAGAGTTGGAACCAACCCAAATGCCCATCAACGAAAGACTGAATAAAGAAAATGTGGCACATATACACCATGTATTACAATGCAGTCACAAAAAAGGATGAGTTCACATCCTTTGCAGGGACATGGGTGAAGCTGTAAACCATCATTCTCAGTATACTAACACAAGAACAGAAAACCAAATACCACATGTTCTCACTCATAAGTGGAAGTTGAACAGTGAGAACACATGGACACAGGGAGGGGAACGTCACACATGGGAACCCATCACGGGGTGGGGCAGTAGGGGAGGGATAGCATTCGGAGAAATACTTGATGTAGATGGCGGGTTGATGAATGCAGCAAACCACCATAGGCACGTGTATACCTATGTAACAAACCTGCACATTCTGCACATGTACCTTATAACTTAAAGAGTAATCAAAATAAATAAATAAATAAATAAATAAATAAATAAATAAATGTAATTTTTTTTTTCCCTGGATTTTATACTATCTAGAGGGATAACCATATCAGGTCACTTAAAAACTGATGGATGTTCTTGATTCCTTAATACCTACTTGGTCAAAGCCTAGTTACTCATCAGCCCCATACCATGACAAAAGCACACACACACACACAAGCACACAACTTAGAATATCCAGTATCACATTACTGCTACATTTTAAATTGCAGATTATTAAGGAACAACAAAAACTAAAAGACAATCTTTTGGAAATCATTCAATTTAGATTTAGAAAGTTAATACAAGCATGAATGGTTTCTTGCCAGAGAAGCAATCCTATTAAGTATTATTTTCAAGGCCCACAGATTCTATTGTCACTTTATCATGAGGATGCCTGGAATGGTCCAGTGACAGGTAGGCACTGTGACTCAAATGCTTTTCTCTGCGTATGAGTAATGTTTGTATGCTTGTAGTACCTTACAATGTGGAGATCATATTTAATAAATACTTTTTACATGGCATAGAATGAAGTCGATTTGTGACAAAAACCATTTATAGATGAAGAAGTTCATTTGAGAAAGGCTAAATAGGACAGACAAATTAGGATCCAATTCAAAACCGCACCATTTGTCAACATTTGATCGTGTAAATATCCATGTCTTTCTTTGTTCAAAAATAATATCTTCACAATAAACTGCTGGAGATTCAGACTTTGAAGAAAAATAAATAGAAATGTGTCAGTTTTTTTGACAATGTTACAAGAAAATTTGTCAACTTTGTGTTGCTATGGCTATTTTTGCCCTTTGTGGTTCTTTTGTTTTTATCTTTAAGTGCATCACAGAAAATGAAAATTAAGAAAACGTGTTACTATTTGGTCTATAACTGTCGAGCAGGGAGAAAAACACAAATAAATAAACAATAGAGTAAAATAAAATGGCTTTAGAAGGAGAGCAAACTGGGTTCTGCTCCTGCAGAAGAAAGAAAGGAAAGTTTAGGGAACACAGCAGCCTGAGGAGGAACCCTAGGCTTGTCATTTGAAAGGCCTGTGAAAGGTGTTCCCATCACTACCTGGGAAAACAGAATAGCATACGTACACATTGTTCAAACACTGTGTACTGACCACCAAATACATATTTAAGAAAATGTTCTTACCAAAACTTTAATTTCAGCAAAAGTCTGCAAGATCGAGATTCTCCTAAGAAGCTTGACATAGTAACATTTTCACAGTTTCACCTGGCAAATCATTGCATAGTAACATAAGCTAAATTTAAGCCTCTTTGTTACAGATAGAAGTTGCTATGCATAATCTTCTTATTTTCTTTGTATGCTTTTTAATATAATAATGATAATAATAAAATAATTTCTATTTATTTGTTGAGAAACAAAACATAATAATTAAAATGGTTTAAACAATTAACATGTTAGATATATAAATTATTAAAGGTAAACTAATGATGCAATTTTCAATTAACTCATTACAACTTCAGTAAAAATTTAAGCAGAAAATTCAATCAGATACAACAACAACAAAAAAAAACCGAGACACAAAATAAAAAAGAAACAATGCAATAATTTTCATTCTACATATTCATTTCTAAAGATAATTAGACCGTAGATATAAAAGAAATAATGTGAAAGGGAAAATTGAGATTAGTTAAAGTAGATATACACAATTTTGTTTCACTGAATATATTACTGTGAATTTTTCTTCTAAAAGTATCATCCTTAGTTAAGTTACTTTTGTTATTACTCTGTTATTGCATGTACCCCAGTAGAGATCCACGTTACACATTCAGACAGTAAGTCATCTGCATATGCACTTACAAACAACATAGACACATGTGCACATTTGAACCTGTTTTGTAACCCATTACTTTCTTAGACAATTTGCTCAAAGAGCTTTTGCTATACTTACTAATATACCACATAAAAGATTACCAGTTTCCCACACTTGTGTATGTGTGCAGAGTACATATCTCTATCAATTATAATAATAAAATAGTCTGTGTTCTGTATTTAATAACAAAGTATTTAATAGTAGTTAAAGTCATTATTTTGCCATGTAATAAATATTTTGTTAAGTTGAGACATGTAAAAATCTACTAAAAATATTATGAGGCAGAATACAATGCCCTATTTCTGATAAATATATACAAGAAAGATAAGGGCACGAAAACTTTTACAGCTCTCTTTTGAAAACCTGAAGAAGGGATAATATTTGTTGATGAAATAGAACAAAAAAAGTAAATAGTTCTAAAGTTAGCAAAATGGAATATTTAAATGTGGTAGTACTTGACCAGGACAAATATGGAATATAAGACTGGTGCTATAAAATATATGATAGTCAATAGGCCCTTAAGAGCTACTGTACCCCTCCCCATAGCTAATGGTGTCAAGCCCTGTTCCCAATCATGAAGACTTACATTTAGATATGATTCCCTTGGAATGAGGAGGCATTTGGGAACCACAGTTACTCATATCACCCTTGTTTTTAATATTTTGAATTGCTCATCTACTGATCTGATAGAAAATCAAACACAAATCTTTAAATTGAGATTTCTCTGTGTGGTAGGACCTGGCTTATATGGTGGAGTTAGCAGGGCTGGTAAGAATGCATTTGTGAATAAGTAGAGTCAAGAATAATATCTCACCTATTATTTATAGGAGGTGACTGATGGCAACCCATATCCTCTTTTGCATTTGTACTCTGTTTCCCAGGTAAAGGGGGAGGATTCCTATGGGGGTTAGATAACCCTACATCAGACTTGGGCGACATATATGATACCTGATGATTTGTATTAAGAAAAGCTGAGATTATTATCCTGGGAATCTCACAGAAGTCCGGGTTTTAAGAAGTGGTACCAATTTTATATCTCTGTTGGAGATTAGACAGCAAATAGTAGGCCACATCCTGAATGCCTGCACCAATTGAAACTGTTGGCACACATGTCTTTAGCTGGGCATATTGCCCTCAAAGAGGCGATGGAAATCACAGGACATTAGCGGCAAGGCCTGGTTATACATATTATGACAACAGATTAAAGTGCCTGTGGTATTAGACTACTTTGATGTGGAAGTCAGGATAATGCCTCCCAGAGATGTTCACATCCTAATCCCTGGAATCTGAACATGTTAGGTTACATAGAAATGAGAATTAAGGTTGCAGATAGAATTAAAGTTGCTGATCAGCTGATTTTAGGAGACAGAGATTATCCTGGATTATCCAGATAGGCCCAATATAATCAAAGGATCCTTTAATGTGAAAAAGGGAGGGGGAAGATTCCGAGATGGGGTGATATAAAGTCATGTGAGAAAGACACTACCACAGGCCACTGAGGGCTCTGAAACTGGGAAGTGCCAAGAGCCTTGCAATGTAGGTAACTTTCAGGAGCTGCAGAAAGAATCACACCCCTGCTAACACCTTCATCTTAGCCCAGTGAGAAACACTTGAATTTCCTAACTATAGAATTGTAAGCAAATAATTTGGAGGTTTTTGAAGCCACTAAGTAGTAATTTAGTAATTTGTTACAGCAGGTATAGAAAGCTAATATTTCCCTATAGTGAAGGCTTGGATGAGTCAAACAGAGCATTGAATTCTTATGCACATGATGGGAATCTTTTGTGATTAACAGTACCTCTAACTCCATCAAAATATAAGTCTTGAAGCACTGGCTAGAACACTAGAAAATTTCAAACATAATAAAGACTCTAAATAGAGGGGGGGAAATAGACATCAAACTATATATAATCTCTAAATACTTTTCTTTTTAATTCTAAAGGTGAATATCAGAGGATCTGCTAGTTTGATCTTTTCTGTCCTGTCCACTGGAGTGATTGAATCTGAGCACACTGCAAACACTGCTGAAATTCAAATCCCTTATTCCGCCATGTATGCTTTAAATAAATCTTCTCATTTTTCAGGCTTGCCAAGTGAGAAGGGTGGCCAAGGGAAATATAATATAATCAAAATATGTAAGAGGGATATTCAGGACCTCTTCGGGCTCTTCTAAGAAAAGTTGTAATACCTTTGAGTATATATACCCCAGTTTATCAGGGGACAACCTCTGGTTTATTAAGGGTGTTTCATAGAATAAAGGGGCTCACTATGGAGTATCATTCACCATAATCCTAAATATAGCACACACTGAATTCCACTGGTAACCATATTTTCAATACAAGCAATAAGACTGAGTGAGTATGTGATGCCCACTGACTCCACCATCCTCCCTGGATATAACCTCTTTGATGCCATTGATTATGTCTTCCATTCCTTTGAATGAGTATATACTTATCCAAGACACTACACGCTGAAAATATTCAATGATAGTTTTATGATTTTCTAGCTGCTCAGTATCCAGCAGAGTTGTGTAAAGAATAAGTGTTCTGAGGTCTAAATGTTTATTTGAATTTGTAACACAGGAGGGCATAATGTTAATTTTTAAAGTGTTTTTTTATACCCACATCTTAAATTTATGGATGAGAATTGTTCTACTTATAAGGAAAGACTTCTTGTTCATGGCAACATGATAGATGAGACTAAGATCTGCTGGGATTCTGAATTTTGCAGTAACTAATAATAGACGACAGATTAAGAATAATTGATAGTGTCATCTTGAAGTGTTATAATAACAGAAGAAAGGGCTTCGATAGACAGCTGGAAGAGAAGGTAAGATACTGTCAGAGGGAAGTAAGTGCTTTTGTAGGCATTAGGCTTCAAATCTAGCTGTAATAAGCTTCCAATGCTTGAGTTGAGTAGAAAATATTTTTCATATTTTTCATGTTTTCTACTCAACTGAAGCACTGGAAGCTTATTAAAGCTAGATTTGAAACCTCACCAGATTTCCAATACAAACAATTTTTGTGGCAGCCTTTTCCCATTTTCTCACATCACAAACCACATAATATGCTTTAATAAAATTCTGGAGAATGGGTAGTTTATATTTAGAAGATGGCTAAAAGAGATCAGTAACCAATTGATAAGTTATATAGCTATCACAAGCTTGTAAGTTATGCTCTTATAGTGACTTGTATATGTTAAATTTAGGCATGGACTGAGCTAGAGTCAAACACTTAATAAAGAAAGTAAAATGTCTATACCGTTCTTATTTTTACCTATTAGTGTGAAACACTTTATAAAACAATAAATGGCATTATTCTAATTAGCATCCCTTATAATGAGTTGGGAGAAGTGTTAATTAGCTTAATTCCATTAGCTTTTAAATACAAGGCAATAATGTAAAAATACATGTTACTTGAAATTTGGAGATTGAACATAATAAAATTATAGTTTATATCAAAGATAGGTATGCCAGTAAGAAAAATAATTTAGGGACTTCACAAGAATTTCACTGAATTAAGTTACATAGATATCTGTTATAGAAATATACACTGAACTGTGGGCTCTAATAACCAAAATTTAGCCCTAGCCTCACTCTTCTGTAGCTATGTGAATCTGAAATTTTATCCTCTTTTAACCTGCTTCAGTCTTTAAAGATTAAATGAAACAATATATGTCAAAATATCTTACACGTTATAAACCCTATACAGTTTCTTCCACAAATGATCAGTTATCCACAAAGATTCATTTTCCTACTGGCATATATAGGATTGTTTGCCCATAGCAAGGCATTACATCTCTTTGTCTGTTACGTATAGAGAATCTAGTTCTCAACAAAGGTGTGTGTAGGTAAATTATGTAACATTTCCAAGTCTTGGGACTTACAAAACAAGTGCCTGTTGTATGATTTCTTTGTCTCTCTACTTGCTGAAGACAGAGCATTTGGGAGATCTGAATGAGTCTGGGTCCCTGAGTAATTCAATAGAAAGATATATTCCAGCCACTAACTTCTTCATGAACTTCTTATGAGCAAGAAATGAGTAATAATGATAAATAATTTTGATAATTAATAATGTTAAAATAGTCAAAATGTTTGTTGTTATATAATATAGTATTGTACAGAATCCAATGAATTTATCCAGGTATTTTTACTTATACTTTTTGTAGCTACATATTAACACATTTATTTGTATTGAGCATATATACTATTTGAAGTGCTTTTGTGATAAAGAGATATGAAGATTTTTATACATCACATAGAGAATAATATAAAAATTTTATGATACATTTTAATTTTATAATCTTTGGAATAAAGATGTTTGGAAGTATAAAGGAATATATTTCAAACGACTGAGGCTTTATAAGTGAATGAGTATAAATAAGGTAACATTACTATGACTCCTTGAACTGTTGTACCTCTTTTCCCCTATCTGTTGACCCTAGATATTGGATATTTACCAAGTTTCCTATTCCTATGTACTAGCGGGGCTATCCAAGGAAAAATTCACTTTTTTCCACACTGCTTTGCTGAATTTCCATTTCCCACTCCTGCTGCCCTTTATTTTCCACTACCATGCATCGCGCATGAAATCTGCAGACATCCCTGCTAGCTCAGCTGAGACTCTACAGGAGCAAGCGGATTTGATGGTACCACAGATCTGCCACTGCAAACTAAATTTTATTTCAGGTTACAGATAAGCTGAGCTGCAGATTTCTGATGCTTTGCTTAACAACACTATTGCAAAGTGAGGAGAATAACTTCCCTTCCGTCTGTGTTGTACTCAATTAAATGGTAAAGGATGTTGTAGTCTATTCTATATGAAGAGTCATAGAAATTTTGCCTGGAACCTGCAAAAATGCATCAATCAAAATTACCTCATTTTAATCAATACTTTTTCTCGCTTTATTTTTTCTTTTTCCTTTCTTCCTTTTTTTTTTTTTAAGAAAAAAAAGAAAACACATTTTCTAAATACACATGAATTTCCAGTATCTCTGGGCCTCTAAAGTTCCAAGTAACTGACATATGGTAAATCAATACATATTACTTCCCTTTAGACTCTTGAGCTGTATTGCTAACAAAAGCTTTTAATCCCGGACTCTTACTCATAAAATCATTGCCAATCCCTGCAATGTCTCCAATAATTTCTATTAGAAAATCTTTATATGTCTGAATCTTTTACATTAATTAGAGTTCACGTGACTTCCCTCCTCCTAACCAAGCAAGGAGACTTTATGCAAAACTTTCTTCACAGATAGATAGTCAGGGAAAGAATGCTGCATATCTTCAGTTGACAGATGAATCTAATCCTTGTCCCTGGTCCAACCTGTATAACGTGTTTCAAAAATGAGCATTGCTATCTGAATTTATTTGCCTGTTCTTTCAGAAAAATATTTAAGATTGTATTGCTTTTCTGAAAGGAAGCTTACTTTTAAGCTAATTTTCTTTAAAGTAGTTCACCCATCTCTAATGGTAGCTCTAATATTATGCAGGGTGAGGATGAAATATGCACATCTCATGTGGAAATAATCTTTTTCAGGAGTAAAACCAAATTAAAGAAAAAAATGTTTAAGTAACTACCCAGGAGAGATAATCCTTTAATGCATTAACTAGCTGACAATCATTCATGAAACACGAAATTCTGCAAGTTTTAAAAAAGAGAATTTCTATATTCTTCTTTCAAGTTTATTCTGAGTTATAATCTGTAGAAATTGATTTTAAAAGGTATGAAGTAAAACCTGAAGCCTAGAAGTAGAAGTTTTATATTAGAAATATTATATTCAAATTATTAATGTCAGTGATACTTCTAAGTACACAGATACAGAAAAAAAAACTGTAAAGAAGGAAGAAAATAAAATATATTCCATTCTTAGGAGTATTATCATTTCAAGCACAATCACATGCAAAACAAGTATTTTAGAATGTTTCAAGAAAGTCGCAGTTCATTGGAAGGCCAGTTTAAATTATTCTATTTCACATTTCCAAAAATTCTTGACATTTATATATTACCATAAAGGCAGCACAGTGAACATCTCCGAAGGGAGACAGTGGATTTTCTGATGCAGTAAGTGTTATAAAGGACAGTCATTTTGCAGTTTTAGATTGAGTCAATAAGTATATTACCATGTAAGCACTTTTCATGACAGAAATTCAATAATCACTTGTTTAACCTGGATTGCACACCATGGAATTGTAAAAACCTTATAACCTGTCTAGTAGGATGAGTAAGTTAGCATACATCTAGAAATATTGTTGTTTTTAAAGAGAAATGATTTCAATAGAAAATATCCAGATAACACATACAGGTATGTATTTTCACATATATGCATATACACATGTAGTTTTCATATGTATGTATGGAAGTATATGTATCTAATCACATTTTTATAAGAAAGAATTCCAAGAAGATTTATTGTGTTTACATATACACTGAAACAAGTACATATCAATACATATTATCCAAATTAGAAGGAGCATTAGACATTAAGAAAATCAGAAATATTATAAATAAGAAGCTGCAGAGAAGTTCTCAAAGAGGAGGAGAAATTTTATCCTATTGTCCTAGGATTCAAATTAACACATAATTTGAATTATGTGTATAATTTGAAATTTCTGTACAAGGTATTATTACATTTAGTAAATATACATTGGGCATCAAGTACATATATACATTTATTATTTCACTTGGTTGTTACAGAAACCCTGTGAGAATGGCAAGGCAGTTATTTTTCTACCTTCTTTATAAGAAAGAGTATCAGGTCAAATGACTAAAAAAAAAAAAGTAAAATACTCTTCCCCAAGACCATTTCTTTCTTTTGAAGGCAGAGGTTCTGCTAAAAGGATACTGCACATAATTAATATGTACCCTAAAAATGTTCTGAAAGGTATAGGAAAGGAAGGAAAAGAGTTTCTATTTTACACTAGATTAAATTTAAATTCTCTTATATTGCCAATTAACATATCAAAAGAAGGTTTTTTCGAAATAATAAACAAAACCTTTCAATCTAGACAAAGTACCCTCTAGACAAAAGAGAGGTGCTAATACTGAAACAGTATTATTTATTAATTTTTTTCAAAATAAAAAAATCATATGTTGGGAATATTAAATATATTTAATATTAAATATTTTTCCTAAGTAAGATTATTTTAAATTTTAATTAACAGCATTTGTTTAATGTAATTTCAAAATATAAGAAGAATGAGGTTATTTTGATAAAAACAAACATTTGAAATGAAATATTGTGAATACATTTTGAAACTCTGTATTAGCATCAATGTCTGGTCCATTTCTGCATTTATTTTTATTGTTTAGAACCAAGACAATACTGCTTCAAGCATAATATAGAAAATTATAGGAGACTACCATTTTTAATAACTCACCTGAAACTTTTATGAAATATTCATTAAATACTAATCAAAATATCTAAAAGAGAAGTAGGAGAACATGTTTGCTTCTAAATGAGTCATTAGCAATACTTAATAACTACTTATATTCCTTACATACACATTAAAGTAAGCAACATCTTCCAAATGATAATCAACTATTAAACTGCGTGTAATGTGATATTGTCACTATAGCACATGCTGTTTACTAGACAATTAACAATCATGGGCCAAATAGGAACACCTCGAGCCTCCAACTCTCAGTGTGAGTGACACAGAAGACGGGTGATTTCTGCATTTTCAACTGAGGTACTGGATTCATCTTACTGGGGCATGTCAGACAGTAGGTGCTGGTCAGCGGGTGCAGCCCAACCAGTGAGAGCCGAAGTAGGGCGAGGCATCGCCTGACCTGGGAGGCGCAAAGGGGAAGAGAATTCCTTTTCCTAGCCAAGGGAAACTGAGACACACAACACCTGGAAAATTGGGTAACTCCCACCCTAATACTGCGCTTTACCAAGGGTCTTAGCAAATGGCACACCAGGAGATTATATCCCACACCTGGTCCAGAGGG
>NW_012103909.1:263451-264401 GCF_000951045.1 Mandrillus leucophaeus
CTGTGGGCTCTAATAACCAAAATTTAGCCCTAGCCTCACTCTTCTGTAGCTATGTGAATCTGAAATTTTATCCTCTTTTAACCTGCTTCAGTCTTACTTTAAAGATTAAATGAAACAATATATGTCAAAATATCTTACACGTTATAAACCCTATACAGTTTCTTCCACAAATGATCAGTTATCCACAAAGATTCATTTTCCTACTGGCATATATAGGATTGTTTGCCCATAGCAAGGCATTACATCTCTTTGTCTGTTACGTATAGAGAATCTAGTTCTCAACAAAGGTGTGTGTAGGTAAATTATGTAACATTTCCAAGTCTTGGGACTTACAAAACAAGTGCCTGTTGTATGATTTCTTTGTCTCTCTACTTGCTGAAGACAGAGCATTTGGGAGATCTGAATGAGTCTGGGTCCCTGAGTAATTCAATAGAAAGATATATTCCAGCCACTAACTTCTTCATGAACTTCTTATGAGCAAGAAATGAGTAATAATGATAAATAATTTTGATAATTAATAATGTTAAAATAGTCAAAATGTTTGTTGTTATATAATATAGTATTGTACAGAATCCAATGAATTTATCCAGGTATTTTTACTTATACTTTTTGTAGCTACATATTAACACATTTATTTGTATTGAGCATATATACTATTTGAAGTGCTTTTGTGATAAAGAGATATGAAGATTTTTATACATCACATAGAGAATAATATAAAAATTTTATGATACATTTTAATTTTATAATCTTTGGAATAAAGATGTTTGGAAGTATAAAGGAATATATTTCAAACGACTGAGGCTTTATAAGTGAATGAGTATAAATAAGGTCTGTCTCTTATACACATCTAGATGTAATAAGCTTCCAATGCTTGAGTTGAGTAGAAAATAAGCTAGATTTGAAACCTCACCAGATTTCCAATACAAACAATTTTTGTGGCAGCCTTT
>NW_012103909.1:265141-266748 GCF_000951045.1 Mandrillus leucophaeus
AAATAAAGGGATGGAGGAAGATCTACCAAGCAAATGGAGAACAAAACAAAACAGAAAAGCAGGGGTTGCAATCCTAGTCTTTGATAAAACAGACTTTAAACCATCAAAGATCAAAAGAGACAAAGAAGGCCATTAAATAATGGTAAAGGGATCAATTCATCAGGAAGAGCTAACTATACTAAATATATATGCACCCAATACAGGCACACCCAGATTCATAAAGCAAGTCGTTAGAGACTTACAAAGAGACATAGACTCCCATTATTATTGTATGTTGACACTCCACTGTCAACATTAGACAGATAAACAAGACAGAAAGTTAACAAGGATATCCAGGAATTGAACTCAACTCTGCATGAAGCAGACCTAATAGACATCTACAGAACTCTCCACCTCAAGTCAACAGAATATACATTCTTCTCAGCACCACATCGCACTTATTCAAAAATTGACTACATAGTTGGAAGTAAAGCACTGCTCAACAAATGTAAAAGAACAGATATTATAACAAACTGTCTCTCAGATCACAGTGTAACCAAACTAGATCTCAGCACTGAGATACTCAATCAAAACCACTCAACTACATGGAAACTGAACAACCTGCTCCTGAATGACTACTGGGTACATAAGGAAATGAAGGCAGAAATAAATATGTTCTTTGAAACAAATGAGAACAAAGATACAACATACCAGAGTCTCTGGGACACATTCAAAGCAGTGTGTAGAGGGAAATTTATAGCACTAAATGCCCACAAGAGAAAGCGGGAAAGATCAAAAATTGACACCCTAACATCACAATTAAAAGAACTAGAGAAGGAAGAGCAAACACATTCAAAAGCTAGCAGAAGGCAAGAAATAACTAAGATCAGAGCAGAATGGAAGGAGATAGAGACACAAAAAAACCTCCAAAAAATCAATGAATCTAGGAGTTGGTTTTTGGAAAAAATCAACAAAATTTATAGACCACTAGGAAGACTAATAAAGAAGAAAAGAGAGAAGAATCAAATAGATGCAATAAAAAATGATAAACGGGATATCACCATCGACCCCACAGAAATACAAACTACCATCAGAGGATACTATAAACACCTCTACTCAAATAAACCAGAAAATCTAGAAGAAATGGATATTTTCCTGGACACTTACCCTCTCCCAAGACTAAACCAGGAAGAAATTGAATCCCTGAATAGACCAATAGCAGGCTCTGAAATTGAGGCAATAATTAATAGCCTACCAACCAAAAAAAGTCCAGGACCAGACGGATTCATAGTCAATTTCTACCAGAGGTACAAGGAGCTGGTACCATTCCTTCTGAAACTATTCCAACCAATAGAAAAAGAGGGAATCCTCCCTAATTCATTGTATGAGGCCAACATCATCCTGATACCAAAACCTGGCAGAGACACAACAAAAAAAGAGAATTTTAGACCAATATCCCTGATGAACATCAATGCAAAAATCCTCAATAAAATATTGGCAAACCAAATCCAGCAGCACATTAAAAAGCTTATCCACCATGATCAAGTGGGCTTCATCCCTGGGATGCAAGGCTGGTTCAACATACACAAATCAATAAATGTAATCCAGTATATAAACAGAACCAAAGA
>NW_012103909.1:268788-296079 GCF_000951045.1 Mandrillus leucophaeus
CACTTGGACACAGGAAGGGGAACATCACACACTGGGGCCTATTGTGGGGAGGGGGAAGTGGAGAGGGATAGCATTAGGAGATATACCTAATGTAAATGATGAGTTAATGGGTGCAGCACACCAACATGGCACATGTATACATATGTAACAAACCTGAACGTTGTGCACATGTACCCTAGAACTTAAGTATAATAATAATAATAATAATAAATTATGCTATTATAATGTATTAAAAAGGATTATATATAAACTATATTCATTTGGTTAAAGAATATATTAATAAATATTGTTGTATTTTATTCAGTCACCAACACTTGGATTCAAAACAAAATAAAATACGTATCAGTATACAAGTATTAACTTTCAGATTTATGTAAGAATTTAAAATGTATGCAGAGAAAAGGGAAAAGCCATATTCTAAGGCAAGCAGAAAAAACATCAATCAGATAGCACAAGTTACCATATTTATGGTATCCAGCGGATATACCCAATGGAATGTAGGTGTCTGTAGTGTGTATGTTATCAGTGATGGTGTGAAGACTTTAAACAGGTAAATCTTTTTAAATATTGAAATTTGAGCCAAATAATCTTACAATAAGGAAATCAGAAAAAAAAATCCTTCTAAGGCTTTCGAAAATTTTAACAACATCTGAAAATATAGAAACGAGCATACAGCAAAGTGCATTCATTCATCAAGGTCATTACTAAGAAAAAATATGGCCTGAAAATTTTAAACACGTTCCTAATCTCATAATTTTTGCCTAAAGAATGACTTAAGCACCAGGTGGAATAATGTCTACCATTAATTTTTTATTTCCTTTAAGCAAAGCATGGATATTTAAATGACTTAAGTGCTGGTAATATAATTTCGGTGTCTTCTGTCCTGCAATAAAAATACAAAAATCAATACCTTTAAGATTGGGAGACCCCCATTTTAAAACTTTATTGCCCATTACCCATTAATGTTTGCTTGTCAGTACACATTAATGTTTTGCCCTTGATCTCCTCTTTCATTTCTACCTATTTCCTTCCCTATACACTCTACTGCACACACATACACCTCTCGTGTGACCTCATCGCTTTTTCCTGTTTTTGCTTGCAGACTTGTTGTCCTCCATGACTTTGCTCACTTGAGAAAGTGAGCAGATTTCTGCAACCACTATAATAACTCTGTTTTTGGTTAATATGGCTTACTGATGATAAATAGGAATGAGTTAATGACTTCCAACTCTTTTAACGTGCAAGAAAGATGTGATAAACTATTAGCTCTAGAAACAAACTTTCTAAACATCATTATACTTTATCATTTTACAACAAACATACATTTTTACAGCAACACATTACCCATTTGTTCTCATGTCAATTATCTTAAATATTGATTGTTTTTGAGTCATTTGTCATAACATTTATCGAGTACAGAATATTCACCATTTGAAAATAAAGACAACTCTTAAAATCACTTACATGTAAAAAATGGAAAATAGATTATAGAGTTGGCATACACCTAACTTTATCTTAGAAAATTGTTGATAACTTTCCCTAACCCTTTAGATTTTAGATACCTTTGAAAACAACTTGATTTAGAGTATAACTGTATTGTTCTTCTGTTTCATCATTATATATTTTACTTCTTAGTGAGACTGAATATCCAATACAATGGAACCACTATTTTAAAGGTCGAACACTATTCACTATGTCTTTCACAATACACACAGAATAACCATCATGGAATTTTGAAGGATTTTCCTCCTTTCCTAGATATTTATTGTACTGAAAATAAGTTTCTATTTTAGTTTTTACTCCCATTGACATATTTTTAAAATAATACATTCTACTTACTCTTCTTTTCTATATCTCAGCTATAATTACTCATACATTAAAATAAAGAAAAGTAAAATAGTACACTTTTTGGAATTTAAAAAAAAAACAGATCTTCTATAGATTGTGACCGATTGTTTTCTGTTTATTATGAAACCTATTTGTAACATGAAACCATTTCAGTAAAAACATCAATGTCAGTTATTATGCGGTCAAAATTAATGATGATAGGAGCTTAAAAATCAAAGATTATTTGTTTCAAAAGCCAATATTCATTCATTCAATTTTGAAAATCATTATATACATGGTATATAGTCTCATTCACATAATTTCAGTGAGCTTAATTAATGTTATTTGCTGGTTTATATTCTAAAAATCTATCTTCTATTTTTAGGTGGATACTTCAAAATCATTCTCATATTTCAGATTATAGTTATTATATGCACAGGTCAATAAACAGTATCATTGGAAATGCTTCCTGTTATCACACAAGTTCTCTTGTATTATCTAAAGCTTTTCTAAAGAAAACCTATGCTGACAAGATAAAGAAATGCATCATGCTTTCTAGTTAAAACTGCTATACAGAGCTGCAATCTATTACACACCTGGGAGTCATGAAAGTGCTGAAACAACTTTACCATGTCATGCCTAATAATTATGTAATAAAAAAGCTATGCTATTCCAGCACATACAATTATTTAAAGTGATTAATTTCCTGAAAACTTAAGTTGAAAATGCATGAGAATTATTAAGCCCATACCTGATCTGGGTTTGTGAAAATATATCATTGTACTTACCTCAAATGTCTCTTAAATTGTAGCTCTTTTGTATATTTGCTTCTTTTAAATTATTAAGATACATATGCATATCTGTAATTTTATTATAAATATGTTATCCAACTAATTACCTAAAATATAAAGAGGTATATTTGCATATTGCTAAGTTCTTTTCTTTCTCCCTCAAAACTACTCAGACCTCTTTAAATATTTCAATAGAAAAGAGAAAAAGATGGCTCTTCAATATCACATTAATTTATTATGAATTATTACAAACTGCTAACACCTTTAGAAACCATCCTCTATATTGTTAAACTATAGCTTCTATGTTGTTCAGTACTCACTCTTTCAGTTTATTTACATGAAAAAATAAATTGATTGACCTTGAGGAGACTAGTGCTTTCATCTCCTCCTCAAAGTTAGAAGACTCTCCATCTCTCACCTAAGCGTTGAGGTTAGGCCTCTGTTCATGCTGTTAGTGAATCTTAATAGAACCTCTTGGCCCACCTTCTTACTTCCTCCATTGCCAAAGGATCTCTGAAACCTATTGTTGTATGTGATAGATCATTACCAGGTGTTTGACAGTAGAAGAGGGTAATCACCACACAGGCAGAAAACAACTTAAAATTGAAAGCTGTGTCTTGTAGTTTACAAAGTCTTAGTGGTTAGGCCATTACAGAATGGAAGAAGACACAAACATCCCCTAAGTATGACTTAATTTACCCTGCCCCAGCCCTTCCTGCCCACCTCAGCCTTACCTCTACTTTCTTCCCATATCATCTTCCATTGTCTCTACTCTCTCTCTCTATATATATATGTATGTGTGTATATATATACATATGTGTGTGTATATATACATATGTGTGTGTGTGGATATATATATATATATATTTTTTTTTTTTGGTGGATGGAGTCTCACTCTATAGCTCAGGCTGTAGTGCAGTGGCGCAATCTCCTCTGACTGCAACCTCCGCCTCCCGGGTTCAAGCAATTCTCCTGTCTCAGCCTCCCAAGTAGCTGGGACTACCGGCACACGCCACCACGCCCAGCTAATTTTTGAATTTTTGGTAGAGACCGGGTTTCATCATGTTGGCCAGGATGGTCTCAATCTCTTGATCCACCTGCCTCGGCCTCCCACAGTGCTGGCATTAAAGGCATGAGCTACAGAGACCGGCCTATCCACTCTGTTTTTAAACCATCATCTGTCAAGCCCAAAATTCCTGTTGCATTGTTTTACAAGCAATCTAATCTTTATTTATTTAAATACTTTCTGTGAAGGTAATAACAAACATGCCTTGCTTTTCATCACTGAAGAGGCCAAGCAAGGTATGTTTTGGTTGTGTTTTAACAAATGTTAACAAAGGTTAATTTCGGTGAATAATTCTGCCACCCTCTTAGAGCAAGTCATTTAAACTGCCAGCAACTTTTAAAATAACATGTTTTTCTTCCGTTTTTGCTAACTTGGTCAGCACAGAGCATTCAGTCAAAATTCATTCATTTACATTATGCTGTAATAAGAGTGTCTACCCTTTTCACAGAGTGAAAAAAAATGTCATACTAAAATTTATGACTGTTTTTCTAAAAAAAAATTATTTCATTTTATTTTAATATTCTGATAGAGTAACACAGTCAATTTAAGTAAAAAAAATTCAACATTTAACTTTTTTAATACATTCACTACTATCACTATTTTTATTTCTATTGACATGTTAATTGCAATGTAACTAGATCTATCAGTGAAATATAACTGGATATGTCCATCTACAGACACTTTGTTAATAATGGAAACTTACATTAAAAATTAGAATACGAAGGTTACATTTGTTACAATACCTTAATAATATGTTTGTATACAAAGTTAATTTAATCAATGATACATCTGTCATTTTAGTATTCATTGTATAAGTTCCTATCGGGAATTTTGCTTATTAATTTGACCACAAATGACAAGCACATTCTCCTAGTTTAATATTTATCCTGCTGACCTGTTAAATGTTTGCAAAATAGGAGGTATTGTATTGTTTCTAGTTTCTGTTTTTTTTGTTTGTTTGTTTTTGTTTTAGAAAGGGGGTATGCTCTCTTTCTCCATCTGGAGTGCAGTGCTAGTTTGCTGCAGCCTAGAACTGCTGGACTCAAGGGATTCTCCTATATTAGGCTCCCATGTAGCTGGGACTGCAGATGTGTGCAACCATGCTCAGCTAATTTTTGAAAACAAATTTAGGGATGGGAGTCCCCCTGTGTTGCTCAGGCTGGTCTTGAACTCCTGGCCTCAAGCAATCCTCCCACCACAGCCTCCTGAGTAGTTGGGATTACAGGCATGATTATCCACACCCAGCTAACAATAGAAGGTACTGCTAATGAGGATTCTGATAACTGCATCATACCATTATTATCATTTTTCCTAGAGCTGCTGATTTTTGACAATGTATTTCTTTTTTGGTCTAACATTCACATAAACTTTATATTCTGGCATCATCGTATGCCAGACATATCTGAATGAAGATAAAAAATGATTATTCATAAAATTTTCAGAGACTATTAATTAATCCTGTTTTTAATGAACACTAAGGCAAAACAAAATAAAACAAGACAAGCAAATGCTCAGAAGGCTGCCTCGGTAGAGAAGTGCTAATTGAAGAATCACTCCAGTAATGGCAAATTTTAAACATCAAAACTGAAAGAAACCGAAAGTGATAGAATTCCTGAGGAAAATGATTGTAGCTGAAGACAAGAAAGATGTAATATATCAGGAGCAAGTCAAACAAATAGGAAGGATCAATAAATAGAAATAACTCATGAGAAAACACGTTTTCACTCAGTTGCTACATAAAATTTTCCACATGATAAAAGTGTTTGATTGGAAGTATTCCAGTACACCTTACTCTTCAGAGTGTCTGGAATTTATATTGACATCATAACTCAATATTGCCTAGCATAGAATTTAGCTATAATATAACTAATGATCAAAATGAGTAACCTATATTATCTTTTCTCGATTTCTCAGGTAATTAAACTGAAGAGTTGTGCTAATGCACTTAGTATACTTTCATCGATTTAACAAATCTGTCATTGTTTAGGTATAGCATTTAAACTTTTAAAGTACAACAAAAGACAACTTGTTTTGCCTATAAAGGATTCATTCTTCATCTATTGATGTAAAGACTATTAAGTATTCTAATTACTAAATAAAATTAAAAGGAAAAGTTGCACATAGGTAATGTGACAAAGTCTCATGATTTATTTTAATCTTTTGGTATTCTTTATAAGAGAAAATGCAGAAAGCATCTTTTAAAGCTTAGAAAATCATACCTGAGAAATAAGCAGATCTGGACCAGTAATTGACCATACATTTTAATTTGTGAAAAACAATGACTATATTTATTCAAATATTATTGTATCCCATTAAGTATAAAATATTAACATAGACCAAGTTGCTTGTTAGAGTGTAACATGTAAAAATTTCATTTTTTCCAATAAATGAAGGTGGCTAATTAACATTCTACCATGCTGGTTTCACTGTTCTTCATTAGCTGGCTTTCAATTATCCATGTCAAATATATCTCTTCACTAAAGGTCTCTGTCAGCAGAGGAACCCACTTAAAATAATTTGTATTCTGTTGGTGTTGGAACAAAGTGTGTAAAACAGAGATATAACTAGAGATACATCAGCGTGGTTGGAACCCCTCCAAGTTACTGTACCTGGTGTGCTCTGTTCTATGTGTTCATACATTTGGTAAATGTGAGTGGTACATTTGTTACAGTTGATAAACTTCCATTGATACATCATTATTATCCAAAGTTTACATTTTAATAAAGTTCATAGTTTAAATTAGCATTCATTTTTTGTTTTTGTACGTTCTATGGTTTTGAACAAATGTATAATGACGGATACCACCATTATAGTATCATACATAGTAGTTTCATTGCCCTAAAAATCCTCTGTACTCTGCCTATTTATTCCTCCCCCACCTTACCCTCTGCATTGGCTTTTTCCATTTAGTAACATGCAATTAAACTTCATCTGTGTCTTTTAATGATTTAGTAGCTTAGCTTATTTATTTATTTATTTATTTTTTTAGTACTGAATAATATTTCATTGTCTGGATATACTACAGTTTATTCATTCACCTAATGAATGACATATTGGTTACTTCCAAGTTTTGCCTATTATAAATAAATCTGCTAAAAACATCTACGTATTGAGTTTTTAGTTGACCTAAGTTTTCAGCTTATTTGGATAAATACCAAGGATAGCTGAATCATATGGCAGGAGTATATGTAGTTTTATAGTACTTATTATAGAACATATCTGAGTTAATAGTGTTTCCACCCTAAAAAAATTTGCTTTTGGCTTTCTAGATTTAAACCTCAGAACTTGTATCCATGTGGTATCATTTTTAATGCTATTTTATCACAATGAATTTACCCAGACCATGCAGGCAATGCCCAGGAAAAACCTAGGTCTTTGTAATAACCAGCTTGTGGCTATAAATCTTCACATATAATTTCTTCAGATAGAGCCTAGCTTGAAACAATCGATTTTAGAAATTCAGTGGATAATTTTATTAATTGAGTCTGTAAGGTACTTCTATGTAGATTTAGCTCTAATCCACTGCCTTGTGAGAGTGCAAGCTTTATTTTCAAGCTTTCTTAGGCAATATACCAAGTTTCTCAGTTACAGACATCTGGAATATCAACATGATTTTACAACTCTGGTTTTCAACTACCACTACCCCATCCCAACCTACTTACATTTTTCTTTATTCCTTTGTGAGCTCAACTCTTCATTGCATGGATGTTTATTATATTCCATCCAAAACTTCTAAAGTATTTGCAGCAGGCAAATTTAAAAAATATATAGATTAGTACCTTTCTGATCCCAGAAGACCAGAGTTGTAAGTTTTACTATAATTTCTGTGTACAAATTATGTATGGTATACTTATGTGAAAATATGGACAATTTTTATAACCAAATTATGCACAGAAAATATATTAATAAAAATCTCCACTAAATTATTCATAAATCCTCTTTAAAGATGTAGGTTCTAGTTATTAATTCTATTATTAGAATTAGTTAATACCCATTATTATCTTGCAATCTCTGTTCAATCAGACAGTTTGTTTCAGGAAAAAAACAAATAAGAAAATAAAAATATCTTATTTTGGCTAGGCCTATAATAATTATTCCTTAAGAATGTCCCCAGGGATTTCATCTCCTTTTTCTAAGATGTTCTTGGAAGTAATCATTAAACACAATTTAAAAATATTTTAATTATCAACAAAATTGGTAAATTCTTCATAGCTTTGTGGAACCTTTTGTTTTCATCTTCTGTTCAATTTTACTGGAAATGTATTCATCATTTTGTTACTGAAATTGTTAGAAGTTCTAAAAATATATGGTTGCTCTAAAAACCATCATAATGATTTCCAATCTTATCTTCATGTCATGTTTTTAATTAAAATTTTTATTTTGAGATAATTATAGATGCATATGCAGTTGAAAAAAATACATACAGATCTTACGTACATTTTAACCAATTTCCGCCCACCTTGAAAACATATATTAAAATATCCCTACCAAGATACTGATATGGTACAAGGAACATACAGAATAGTTGCATTATCACAAAGATCCATTGTGACATTCTCCTTTTTATTGGTCTTATTTCCAAATACAGAGAAAACAACATTCAATATTTCCACAATTAGGTGTAATATTTTTTGATAAATATTCTTTATTAAATTGAGAAACATTTTCTTTGCTTAGTTTACCAGAAGTTTTTATCATGAATAGGTGTTGGATTTTGTCAATGGTTTTGTATGCATCCATTGATATGATCAACTGATTTTTCTTCTTTAGCCCGTGAATATGGTGGATTACACCGATATATTTTTGAGTATTGAAGCAGTCTTACACACTTGGAATAAATCCCAGTTGGACATAGTGTATAATTGACAATGGTCTATAATGGTGCATAATTCTCTCTATATGTGTGTGTGCACAGGGATGTGTGTTTGTATATTTACATACATACATGATTTGCTAATATTTCCTTGAAGCTCTGCATCCAAGTTCATGAGAAATATTGCACAAATATGTGGTAAAGATCAGAACTTTTCTGGGCCTTGTTGACACTTCCTGGTGAAAGTACAAGGTTGCCATGCATCTCTCATTGCGTCCATGTGGGAATATTTTATTAGCTCCCACTATGCCCCCTGCAATCAAAAAGAGGGAAGCGAAGGCTAATGCATACTGCTATATTATAGCCGCAAGGTGTTGGTAAAGGTTCGGATCCTTGTGGGGCCTCCCTGATACCAGAAGAGTGGAGAAAAGGAATGGAGGTGTTTAATGTTTTCCTGACTTGCACCCCCACAAAGCTCCATGAAGATAGCAGCAAATTTTTTGTAGCTCGCTACTGAAACCCCAAGTCTTAACACAATGACTTTTTTTTTTAATGAATAGAGACATTTGTAATTATATTGAGATTTACAGATGTATATCATCATCTATATGTTGAAAAACATGGTTCTCAGAGATTTATATATTAAGTGTTTTTACGTGAGTTTTGGGAGATCAAAAGTAGCATATTTTTTAGCAGATTAATCCTTTAAAAGACTAACCCTTACTAGAATTGTTTAATGATCTAATTTCAGGCTGTTCATTGTAACTTACTATGTCTACCAACTGGCTATTTCAATATGTTTACATAAAGAAACATTAATATTTAGCAATTTTCATTATTTAGTGTCAAGCTTAAATTGAATCTCTATTTGACAATATTGATGTTTTGGATTTTTCTTTGTTGGAGGGACATAGGAACTCTTATTTACTAGTATTTTTATTCCTGGATTTTATTCTTTTTCAACAAACATGAGGGGGAAAGTTGCTAAGCTCAAATGAGAGAAATCAGGTTTAATTCTAAAGTGCTAGTGTAGAGTATTCCTATGATTTTATTACTTATAATAAAAGAATCTGGAATAAGTCCAGTGAGTAAGAGGATTAACTACAGGAAATACACTATAAGAAAAAAAAAATGCTTAGGTAGTTACAATTAAATAGATTCTCAAGAATGGCATAAGAATTTCTTCATCATAATGAACTTCCTTTATTCTATGTCTCACTAGAACTTGCCAAATCTTAGGTTACAATATGTTGAATATATCTATGTCTACAGATTTTCATAATTTGAAATATATTTTATCATTTTTGTTAATTATTGTATTTTTTAAATGTGATGACTTGTAAATTTGGATACTACTTTGTTAATAAAAATATCAGAAAATTTTCAAAATAAGAAAATGGAAGATTTTGATTTTCCAGTAATATGTTTATAACAACATGCTAACACTATGACTACATACTAATTACAAGGAAAATAAAATAAGCCAAAATAGCAACAGTAATTTTGCATTTTAGCCAAGAGAATATACAGTTGAAAATACACACAGACAAAAGCACATATACACACTTGGAAATAAAAGAAACCGCAGAATTTTAACATGTATCATGAGTTTGATATTACATATGTTTTAGAATAATCAACGATAAGTATAATAATATAGAGAATATTGGTGCAAGCTATATGATTTATAAAAGCACTCATGCTTTACTGGAAAGAACAATGACAAGGAAGGAAACAGCTGGAATTATAGTCTTTTAAGTTAGGATAGGGTGTTGAAAACTGAAGTCTTTCATAATTTTCATTCTACTTTTTAGAATAAGTTTTAGGAATAAATTGTTCCTTTCTTGTATTAATGATGTAATAGGTGGAGGAAAACTCATTTTTAACCACTTTTCCTATTGTAGAAACAATAGAATACAAGTTTCCCACTGAGAAATGATAATTTTTCAGGAATTCTGAATGCAATTTATATTGAATATTTTACAAGAAAATTAAGGAGGATCTAATTCAATTATCCACACAAAAATATAAATTATACAGGAAAATGGGTTTCTTTTTGTTTAACTAGTGATATACTTTATGTGCAAACGTTTCTTTATATAAACAATGTTTCACTTCTTTTTATAAAATTTACTGTAGGTATATCTATGTATCAATACAATGTATCTGTTAATCATTTAACTATCCTTAATCAGTTAAAAATTATAGAAATGCTGAGTTTAGAAGTACTTTAGGAATATGTATTCTTCAGACTGTCTTATTAAAATCTAGTCATAAAGATTTTTGAGCATGATAGCACATATCAAAACTACTATTAAGCTTTTATAAATCTGTGAAATAAATTTGGCAATGAAGAGTCTTACAAATACATTGATTTCTAAATGATAATAAGACCAGCATTTCCTTTTTTGTTTGATTGTTTGTTTTCTTAAGACCACATTTTCTATGATTTGATGAAACAGTTTTATATGTTCATTTACAATTATTATGATTATTACTATTTACATGAGTAGGCAAAAAATAATCATATGAGGAATCCTCAAGAGTATTTTGAAGTGGATATTAGTACTTTCTACTCAGGTTTTGAGGGTTGTAATAGTATCAGAAAGTGGTGCTAAGGTATAAACTTATGCAATAAAATACTTTTTTTTTTTTTTTTAAGCAAATAAAATGTTACTTCAATATCTCTAATGTTCTGGTTTCTCAACAGGCTCACTCCCCGAAGCCTCATTTCTTGCCAAGACCAGGGAGTTTCTGCCCATATGGTCCCATAAAGTCTTGGTTTATAGTCCCCTGATTTCACTACAGTTGGAGAAAAAAATCTTCCAGGCTTCTGATTTCCTTGTAGATAAAAGTAGCATACACCTTCGGTTAGTGAAAGAATGGCAAAATTAAAACTCCCCAAATATTCTGAGTTCATTGTAGTGGCTTCAAAAACTTCTGAAGCAAGCATTGTTTGTTAAACAATGGAAAAGCCTATGCCTTATTTGATGCTTTATAGGGTTTGACAAATTTTCAAAACTAAATTAAAATATGTTAACTAATTATTCCTTGCCAGTACTATCAAGCGAGTAAGGTATACCAGGAAAATTTGACAAGTTTTTACATATATACCATGGAATAAAACTATATGAGTATTTTGAAGAAAGATACATTAGCAAATTCAAGATTTTCTAGTATTTTTTTTTATTTTTGCATATCATCAGTCACATTTTATTTCACTTTAATTAACTAATACTATTAATATCTGGTATCTAAAGTCTGATACATATTTTATACACCCTAAAAGCCTCTAGGCAGTTTTTAAGCACCTATTTATTTAATTATGTGCTATTCAACCTCATAGGCTGTCTTCTTTGATTGTAGAAAGTTGCCGTATTCATAATGTGCTTTCTGGTTTATATACTGAGTAGTTTATGGTGAAGCTCTATCAATAATATATAATATATATATGTAAAATTCTAACAAGATGTTTCAATTTATGTTATGTTTTAAGTTTTAGCACTAACCCTACAATTAAGTTTTGGCACTAACCCTACAATTTAAGTTCACATAACAACACAGAATTAATAGTTTTTGAATTTTAAAAAATGTTCTTTTACATATCATGAAGAAACATCCAGATAGATTATAGTTTGGTAGATAGATAGATAGATACATAGATAGATACATAGATAGACGAACAGGAATGAATTATTTCAAATTGTCTTAAAAATCGGGCGCATATATATATATATATACTGTGTTACATAAGAAACAGACTAAGTTTGGGTGAAATTCTGCATCTCTTAAAATATGTTCATGGGAGGCCGAGATGGGCGGATCACGAGGTCAGGAGATCGAGACCATCCTGGCTAACATGGTGAAACCCCGTCTCTACTAAAAAATATAAAAAACTAGCCGGGCGAGGTGGCGGGAGCCTGCAGTCCCAGCTACTCGGGAGGCTGAGGCAGGAGAATGGTGTAAACCCGGGAGGCAGAGCTTGCAGTGAGCCGAGATCCGGCCACTGCACTCCAGCCTGGGCGACAAAGCGAGACTACTGTCAAAAAAAAAAAAAAAAAAAAAAAAAATGTTCATGATATGTTCTATAAATAATATAATTCAAAAATTAAAAGTTATAGTCTACTTCAATAAAAAATAAATAATGCTTTAGTAAGTGAAAGTAAGGTCAGGCGTGGTGACTCATGCCTATAATCGCAACAACTTTGGGAGGTCTAGGCAGGCAGATCACCTGCGATCAGGAGTTTCAGGCCAGCCTTGCCAACGTGACAAAACACTGTCTCTACTAAAAATCCAAAATTAGCCGGCATGGTGGCATGCACCTGTAGTACCAGCTACCCAGGAGGCTGAGGCAGGAGAATTGTTGGAAACAGGGAGACAGAGGTTGCAGTGAGCCGAGATCTCGCCACTGCATTCCAACCTGGGCAACAGAGGAAGACTCCATCTCAAAAAAAAAAAAAAAAGTGAAAATAAATTTTGAATCTTGGTGCATATAAAATCACAATTTTAAAGAAGTAAAGCAATTAAAATAGCCAATTTTTATGTCTGAAATAGTAATTTTCTTTTTAAATATCTACCTGGCATAACAGATTATAAGTCTTTTGTTCATTCAATACTTATTTCAACAAATTATTATGGATGGAGTCTCATATTTTATGTAATGTTCTGAAATCTGGTGATAAAGTCTGATAAATCATGTAATGTTCTGAAGTCTGGTGATAAAGTCTGGTGATAAAGCAGTGACTGAAACAATCTCCTTAAGCTCTAGAGTCTATGTTCTAGAGTATTCAGATATATCAATGATTCTTTCACACATTTATTTATTCAGGTATGCCAAAATAATATTTTTAATTTTCAGATAATGATGTAATCTTGTTGCCAAATGAAGCAAATGTCATGATACATTTGTTCTTCATTTATACTCACTATAATACTTTGTTTTGTATGTATTGTATAGTCATCTCTCACATTAGAGACATCAACCCATTTAGTGAATTTAGTGAAATATTTCATCATGACAACACTGGAGCACTTATTTGATGTTCTGAGATTGTCGTCAAAGTTTCACAACTGTAGGACTGACCTTTATAATGCACATTTTTGAGCACTGGAACCACAATTACCGTCTTTTGACTATCACTGTAACTCTGAACCAGTCACACTGCTCTAGCCATATTTCTATCCTATAGTTTGTTCTCAATACAAAATCCAGAGATCCTTTTAAATTGCAAATAATAGCATGTTGCTCTTGTGTTCAAACTTCTGTACAGGCACACCATTTCATTCAGAGTTAGAAGCCAAAATCTTTAGAAGCAACTACAAGGACCCAAATGATGTGTAAGTTTACGTTGTTACCCATCACATCCCACTATCTTATCTCTGATATCCTCTACTATTTGTTCTCTTAATATTGGAGGAATCCACCCCCAATATTTCAACAGAGATTCTTTCTATTTTCCATAAGTGTCAGCTGACTGAGAAAGAGAAACAGTACAAAGAGAGGAATTTTACAGCTGGGCTGCCGGGGGTGACATCACATATTGGTAGGACAATGATCCCTGCCTGAGTCTCAGACCAGCAAGTTGTTATTAAGGATTTCAAAAGGTGAGGTGGTGTAAGAACAGGGAGTAGGTACAAAGATCACATACTTCAAAGGGCAAAAAGCAGAACCACTAATAAGGGTCTAACAAAGATCACATGCTTCTAAGGGAACAGGACAAAGGGCAAAAGCAGAACCACTGATAAGGGTTCAACAAAGATCACAGGGCAAAAGGCAAAAGCAGAATCATTGATAAGGGTCTATGTTCAGTGGTGCACATGTTGTCTTGATAAACATCTTAAACAACAGAAAACAGGATTCAAGAGCAGAGAACCGATCTGACCACAAATTTACCAGGGTGGAGTTGTTCCCCACCCTAGTAATCCTGAAGGTTCTGCAGGAGACCAGGGTATCTCTCAGTCCTTATCTCAACTTCATAAGACAGACATTCCCAAAGCAGCCGTTTATAGACCTCCCCCCAGGAATGCATTCCTTTCCCAGGGTATTAATATTAATATTACTTGCTAGGAAAAGAATTTAGTGATATCTTTCCTACTTGCACATCCATTGATAGGCTCTCTGCAAGAAGAAAAATATAGCTCTTTTTGCCTGACCCCACAGGCAGTCAGACCTTATGGTTGTCTGCTCTGGTTCCATAAAAATCGCTGTTATTCTGGTTTTTTTCAAGGTGCACATATTCATATTGTTCAAACGCACATGTTTTACAATCAATTTGTACAGCTAACACAATTATCACAGTGGTCCTGAGGTGACCTACATACACAGCTTACTAAAATAACAGGATTAAGAGATTAAAGTAAAGACAGGCATAAGAAATTATAAAAGTATTATTTGGGAACTGATAAATGTCCATATTAATATGAAATCATCACAATTTATGTTCCCCTGCCGTGACTCCAGCCGTTCCCTCCATTTGGGGTCCCTGACTTCCCTCAACATCTTAGCCCACCAAACTGGCCATCTTGTTGTTCTCTGAATGACACTATATTATCTCCTGAGTATTCTTATTCTTCCCATTCCCAGTGCCTGGAATGTTTTCCCCAGATACAATTGACTGAGTTGTCATTTCCAAGACTATTCTAAAACCCTCCATCATCTCAAAAGGCCTACCTTGACCATTCTACTAAATACTGTAACATCCATCTCCAAATCACACACCTAAATTCTTCTTATTATTCTCTAATTTTTTCTTTTTCTACTTAACAGTTGAAAATAATTTACTTATTTATTATGTTTATTGTTTATTCTCTTTCTGCTCCACAAGAATATAAGCTTCATGGTGTCTGTTTTATTTACTGACATCTGTGTATTCACATGCCTGGAACAGTGTCCAGTTCATATTAGGTAATACATGAACGGGATGGTTTCCCAGGCATTTGAATATACAGATGTCAGTATATATTGGTTAAATGAATGAAAGTTATGCTTTCCAGTTTTGTCGATTCTTCACATTTTGTAAATATATTTGATTAGTTCTATGAAGATTCCCATTCTTCAAATTCTTATGCTTCTGTTAGTCTATCAAGAGTTTCATTTTGAGATTTTATTATTGGTTTTGTATTTTTCCTATTAATATATCACATTGATTTCCTATTATTATATTTTCCTTGTCTTTCCAATTTTTAAAGTTGCAATATATAATTCAGCTATTCTGTATTTTTATTATTTTAATAAGTAAAATGGACAGAATATAAAAAATATTTAATTAAATAAATTCCTAGAAAAGGATGCCAATGCTTTAAAAATGTATTCAAGAGCAAACTGAATGACAAATTGAATAACAGCTATTTATTATTACATATTGCAGAAAATTATACTTATTTTTAAAGAAGATGTAGACACAGTTTAAAAATTTTTCAACTTCTATCTATGTATAGTTTTCAAAGGACATACAATATGCTTGTAAGTTTATCCATTGGAAGGTCAGGTCAAATGCTCTTCATCTCAAATTTTGTGCAAAACAGAATGTTAGGCTAGGCATGGTGTCTCACTCCTGTAATCCCAGCACTTTAGGAGGCCAAGGTGAGAGGATTGATTCAGCCCAGGAACTCGAGACCAGCCTGGGCAACATGGTGAGAGACACATCTCTACAAAAAATAAAAAATTAGCCAGGCATGGTGGCACATGCCTATAGTTCCAGCTCCTTGGGAGGCTGAGGTAGGAGGATTGTTTAAGATTTGGAGGTCAAGACTGCATTAAGCCATAATAGTGCCGTTGACCTCCAGCCTGGAACACACAGCTAGACCCTGTCTCAAAACAAACAAGCAAAAAACAAACAGAATTTTATATAAATAGACAAAACAGAAATATGGATAGGTAGGAAGGTAGAGAGAAAGGCAAGTGGGTATGTAGATAGATACATAAAAGATAAACGGATAAAGAATTAGTATATGGAAATATGCCTCTATTATCTTGTGTGGCTTTTCTGCATATGCCTCAGTAAAGATGTTTTTACTTCAATTTACCTTGATTTTACTACACATATTTAAAATCAGTTATGAATATAGCCTTTGGTTTAAAGCAACGCAATTATTAACTCAGCCATACTTTGATTTTAGTGACTTTAACCTGAGTTGCATTGTTCTTCTTTCACAAGGAACTAATCTGTTAATTCCACCCAGTCTATTTTTAATCAAAGACATAACAATAAAATGGCTCTGCTTACCAATATGCTTCTCCAAATTGACATGCACATATCTCTCAGGACATTCTTTTTTTTTTTTTTTTTTTTTTTTTAGAGGGAGTCTCGCTCTGTCACCCAGGCTGCAGTGCAGTGGCCGGATCTCGGCTCACTGCAAGCTCCGCCTCCCGGGTTTACGCCATTCTCCTGCCTCACCTGCCTAGTAGCTGGGACTACAGGCGCCCGCCACCTCGTCCGGCTAGTTTTTTTGTATTTTTTAGTAGAGACGGGGTTTCACCGTGTTAGCCAGGATGGTCTCTATCTCCTGACCTCGTGATCCGCCCGTCTCGGCCTCCCAAAGTGCTGGGATTACAGGCTTGAGCCACCGCGCCCGGCCAGGACATTCTTAATTCTTCTCAATGAATGATCATCCTTGGAAAAAGGCTGCTTTATTTTGGCCACTAATATGAGTTCTAAAATGTTGACATAGTTTACCTTTAACTGTATTGTCAGAGTTTACCTCTTGCCACTCTTTTCACTCCCCGGTCTCCCTCCACCAAGTAAATATTTTCTAAGTCTTAAGACTTAACATATTCTTAAATGTGTGTGTGTGTGTGTGTCTGCGTGTAATTGTACTTTTAAAAAAGTCTTCAGGAAAACATATGCATGTTCCTGGATTTTTTTCTACTCAATATTTAGGCAGATAGAAAAGCCAGGCCGGCAAGCCTTCATATGCAAATGTCGGCCTTTAGAAACTGGGTCCACTCAAATACGGCAATTCTCCTGTCTTCTTCTTGTCCCCACATGTGCCTAGCAACATGGCTGCCCGCGCATATCCCCATGTGTGTAGAACATCATGGCACCCTGCATTTAAGTATTGAAAGGCTAAGGTGGGAGGGCCAGTTTTGTTGAGGGCTACGTGAGTGACAAACCTGGTCAAACCAATCCCCTGGGCCCTATGCAAATCAAACACCACCTCCTCCAGCCTCATAGTATAACTGGTTGGTCTCAGCTGTATTCGAGATTCCCTCTTTTGGCTTGGAGTACTCCTACCTCTGTCTTTGTAAGGAGGAACTTCTTCCTTCTTTCTTGCCTATTAAACTCTCCTCCTAAAACCACTCCACGTGTGTCTGTGTCGTTTTATTTAAACCAGCGCGAGACAAAGGACCCTGGTGTTCCTCCAGTCATTGGAGCCGAATCAACATTATACTCCAAGTATAATTTATAAAGTTCATTTAGTTATAGTTTCTCTGTAATAATATTCCATTATGTGAGATTACCAAAGCTTATATACATTCTGTTTTGTACAGAAATAAATTTGGCATTTGTATAGCATTTGATTTAGCACTAGATTTCGGTATTATGAACATTCGTAAACATATCTCCTGGGAAACATGTCTAAGTTTCATTAAATTTATATATAAGAGTATGATGAGTCTTATGCAGTAGAAATGATCAACTCTATACAATGCCATCAAAATATGTAATGAAATTTTTATGATGGTAAATTCCAAAAGGTGTGAAACCGTAAGTAAATTAATAATAGAAGACAATGTGAAGAAGAATAATAAATTTTTAGAAGAGTGCCTGGGTGTGAAGTCAGTACATAATTTGTTTCAGGCAAATATTGTCAATACTGTATAAAAGATATTTTATTCCTTAAAATTTTTTCCTCCTTTAATAAGGCTGAAGATTGAATCTTGTTCTACCATCTCATCATTGTGACACAGATCTAGAAGAGGTGTCATTAGTTTTAAGATATATTAAATATACATATGTGTGTGTCTATGTACTACACACATTTAAATGAGTTAATCTGTGGTAAGTAATGCCAGTCTTAATACAATAAAAAGTGTAATTTGTGTTTTAAAATAATTTAAAGCTGGAAGTTGTCATTTTTACTTTTCAAAATGCAATAGTAATACAAGAGAAATTTAAAAATAATTTTTAAAATATAATACTTTAAAATATGTTACAAAAAGTCTGCATCTATAATATATTTAAATATAAAAATTTTAGGATAACTTTATTAAGTTCCATTTCTATTGTTTAACTAAAAACAACATTTCAATTTGAAATCAGGAGAATCTAATTACTTATCAAAAAGAAGTATGTTACATAACTGAAAAAGGCAATTGTGCTTTAAAATCAAACAGATCACTTAACATGCACTTAAAAAGCCTCAATTTAAAAAATCTACTTCATGAGTTTTCTTTATATTTTGAGGCTCTGATAAGTTATTAGACTCAAATGAGGTAATATATGCAATCATAGTTAAGTGTGTGTTAAATAATTATTTGTAGCTCTTATTTTTATAACATTTTATTGAGTATAAAAAGCATAACAAATTTTATTAAATTATTATAAATTATTGGAATTACAACAAGTTTAGAGTGCTCTTATTATAACATCATTGCTGACCAAATTCCAGCTGCAACACCCTTTTTTTTTTTTTTTTTTTTTTAAGATGGAGTCTTGCTCTGTCTCCCAGGCTGGAGTGCAGTGGCGCCATCTCAGCTCACTGCAAGCTCCACCTCCTGGGTTTACGCCATTCTCCTGCCTCAGCCTCCCAAGTAGCTGGGACTACAGGCATGCGCCACCACACCCGGCTAATTTTTTTGTACTTTTAGTAGAGACGGGGTTTCACCATGTTAGCCAGGATGGTCTCGATCTCCTGACCTCGTGATCCGCCCATCTCGGCCTCCCAAAGGGCTGGGATTACCCTTTTAATTAGTGTGGATAACAAACATTAGATATGGATTACATGGCAGGTAGTATTTTAAGAAATATTTGCCAAAAGATATTTCCCAACATGACACCTACATAAATCATAAGTAAAACAAAAATAAACAGAAACATAAAGTACTACATCAAATTAAAGAATTCAAAGATAAACTCTGACCTACAAATAAAAATATACTAAGAACTGGCATTTACATCATTGTATAGGAAAAAAAAAGTGTTTGTGGTTCTGAAGTTATAAAAGCAACATTTGATGAGAACGTATTACTGTGTTTTAAATTTATATGCTTTAAAATTTTAAATTTGAATTTAATGTATCACCCAGGAGACAATCTTGATGTTAACATTTTTAACAGAAAATATTTAATTTGACAATAATCTATATACTTATTGTAGGGCCAAAGACCAAAACAAAAGCTCTGAGCTACACCAGAGGTAATTCCAGAAAGTAGTTACTACCCTTCAGCCTGGGGGATACAAGGGGAAAAGGCTGAGTTTATCGATGGTAGAGAAAAGAGGAAACACCTGCAGAGCTGGGACTCAGACTGCTGCTAGTCCTTTGAGGGAAGGCATTAAGGCCAGTTCTAGGAAATAAATAAATAAATAAATAAATAAATAAAGCCTGAGACTGGAACCAACAAATGGCTGAGGACATCTGTTGTGGGAAGAGCAGCTCGCAAATAGAAACAAGAGAGTCTCTTATCTCCTTGCGTTTTTCAGCACTCTCTAGAACGCTTTTGTTAGCAGAACAGAGCAAGTTATCACTTGTCAAAGTAGCAGGTAGAAATGTAAAGAATCTCAGCCTCTGCATCACAAACCCGGGCATGGAAGAATGGAATTGTGGTTTAGAGGCAATAGGTTTATAACCTAATTTCTGATTCCATATATGTTTCTATTATATTATATTCTTACAGTGTATTTCCATCAAATTTTTAAATACTATTTTGTAAGCTCTAGTCCTGTATTTGAATATTTTACTCTTTCCTCAAGTTTCGTTCTCCTTCTTCATCCCCTGCCAATTTCTGCTTTTCTCTGTTCAATTGATGACTTTAACTTGTTTCCAGGCTGACTAAATTCCAGACCTTGTCACTCGCTTTCTCATATTGGAGTATACGTATATCCTGCTCACTCTACATGGCTTCTCTTCTCCCTTCTTCATCTGATTAATCCCCATATATCCTT
This sequence comes from Mandrillus leucophaeus, assembly GCF_000951045.1. Classification (NCBI taxonomy): domain Eukaryota; kingdom Metazoa; phylum Chordata; class Mammalia; order Primates; family Cercopithecidae; genus Mandrillus; species Mandrillus leucophaeus. The sequence continues at coordinate 289,390 of NW_012103909.1, forward strand.
CAGAAGTCAGCCAAGTTTGCACCATCTGTGACTCTGAGTAACAGGTACTCTTCTTATTGAACACGATGACACAGTCTGCTACCTCTATTATAGAATGTAACACACAGTACTGTAATGGACACATTTTTTAGCTATTTCTTTCAATAAGCCATATGTCACTTGAGCGACATGACCTCCTGATTCTGAAAGATGGAAATCTATTATATATAGAAAGAATACATATAACAGATTATATACATAATAGAATGCATATATATATATATATATATATGATCTAAAAGCCATATGCAAACCATGAGGGCTAACATAATTTGTGTGTATGAGCACTAAATTTCTTTTTAAGTTTTCTAGAAGTCAAGAAAAAAAAAAAAAAAGACAGCAAGCTAAATAAAGTTTGAATTTATGTTTACTATGGAAGAAGGGTAACAATCAATAGAAAGATTAGAGAAATATGTTAAATATCAGTGAGCATACACAAAGTTGTCTGGGTGCAAAAGAGTGCAGAAACAAAAATATAGTATCATAACTAAAATATATTAACACTGTCGTTTTAAATTCCTGTTTCATCTAATATAACTATTAATTGAAAGCCGTAAGAATAGCAAAACTAAAAGAGAATTAACTAAACAAGCTTATAAGAAGAAATTATGAGTCAGTATGAAAGTATATTGCTTTTGATATCTGATCAAATGGCACTTCGATTTACACTCGGTTAAAACAGAAGTAATGAAAGAATAAAATAATGAAAGAATAAAAGAACAAAGAACTTGAGAAAGAAAAACAAGAGTACAAAATAATAAAAAAATAAAAATTAATAAAATATCCAAAGAAAGAAAAAGAGAATGATGCGGGATGTTTCTGATGGAACATACCTTGCGGTACCACTAAAGATGTACTAAAGTCCTTTTAAATGGGATCCAGAGAAGTTCTCCAATTCTAAACAACCTCTAAACAAATATGTTGTATTTAATTTTATTAAAATTCAACTTCAGTCAAAGTGTCTTTTTAGACAATGTTAACTTAGATTAAAACAATTTTTTAAACTATTCTACTCCCTATTTGCAAATGTCATATAAAATTTGAACTAATATTTTCTTATCTTGATTTACTAGCTTCCTTCTTCATGTAAAATGATTGGCTTTATAACTGAGGAAATACATTATACCATTTTATTGACATGAACCAGGTCATAAAAAGAGCTCATTTTTGCTGCACTAACAAAGAGAAAGACAAGTAAAAATTTGCATCTGATGAAGACTTTTAAAATCAACTGTGATAGGCAGGTCCTATTCCTTAGAGATTAAATCAGGATTGTTAGAGATGAGAACATTCTGAGGAACCTTGACCCTCTTTTCCTCTCTCTCACCTCTAATCCCAAACTGGCTATTTCACTTTCAAATATCCTGAGGCTAATTATTTCCTGATTGATCTTTCTAAATGAGTTTTTCATGGCTTCATCTAATGGATATGTGCTCCTCCCTAAATCGTTTGTCAAAGTTGCTTTCATAAAAATATATCTCCTAGAGGTGACTTTAGCTTTCTGTTAAATAGGTCAGATAGAAACAGAATTGAGACCGAGTACTCAAAGCTTCACAGAATTCAAATCCAATTCTATATCCATGTTACTAGGGTGTAAGTTTCTAGAATATAAATGAGTATAGATATGGACTTCTGTAACAGCAATGCCAAATTATCCTGGAAGTTTGTCTTGACAACAAGTAGATTCTTGAAAAGTATCTAGTTTGAAATTGAGCACATTTACTTTGCAATTACTATACTAGTCATTAAATTAATGCAATGACCTTCAATAACGTAATGTACACTTGGTTTTTCTGAACTTCAAGTATTAAAATTCTATCACTCATGCTTCAAGTTTGACTTCATAGGAAAAGTGTATAAAATTCCATTTTATGTTGAAATCTATTAAATTTTTGATTAGAGGTTTAATTCTACATCTTGTAAATATGGAAGCTGTTTCTACATATTGTTTAACTATATATAGAACATTGACCCAAAGCTGTGTAGCTTTCCAGACAAATACTAGATGAACTACGTGATGGGAATTCATTTATCTTAAAAGCTAAATAAAGTGAAGTACGTGCTCCTAACTTCATAAAGTTAAGAATTAGGGCTGCCTTCATGAATATGTAGCCAATGAATTTACTCAGGGACCCACATTCAAAAGACTTCGTGCTTAAGATTGAATGTTCTCTATATATTGTCTTGAAACTCTTAATAATTTTATATTTGATTTTCTGTTTTCCAAGTGACTTCCAATGGGACAATGAAGCATGCAACAGGGCCTTAGTGATATGGCTGACACATAATTCTTAATTTCAACACCTCATGTTGCCTTCTTAGATGTGTCCTTGACAGTTTTCTTCTACCTTGATGTCCCAGTCTCTCCTATGCTTCTGCCATACTACCTCTGCCATCTTTCAGCAGCTTGTTTTTTTGAGCAGAAAGGATGTCTGTGTTCGGCTCTTCCCATCTGCCTTTTGCAGGGATCTTGGCACAGTCCTGGGTAGGGTTGGGAATGGCCATACAATCAAATTGGTCCTACATAAAAGTACAAGTCAGATACTCTATTGTATCTCACCGAGGAGGTGGTAGCCATCCCTGCCCTAGGCTGGCAGTGATAAAGTATGTTTGGTGAGCAACTTGAGAACTCTCTTCTCCCCTGAATCTAGGTGTTGAGCATCTTGGGACATGGAGATTATAATGCCTTGCAGGTCACCCTTGTATCATGTGTTGAGGTGGTGATTTGTTGAGAAAAAAAAAAAAAAAAAAAGATTGACTTCACTCCTTCCATTGGGACACTATGCCACAGTCCAGCAACTGGTCGGAGGGGAAATCTGGCAACTGCCGGGTCAAGTGCATGCATGTGCACACGGCCAGGCTCTATGAAGGTTGACACTTGCTCAACAAATGTCTCTGTAACTGAAGGGGCATGACATTAAATAGAAAATAAAACATACTAAGACAAGTGCTGCAAATGGACACTGAATGTTCTATTGTTCATGATCAAACATAATAGAAAGATGAGTTCTTTTAAGAGACATATATTACAAGATACAAATATTTTATTAAGATGCTATTGTTGTTAAGTCCACATCGACACGAGGAAATTTCAAAGTAGGTATTTATAGCTGTTAGGGTTTGACCAGGAAAGCAAGACTAGTACGAGAGGTATGTGAAGTATTAAGTGATATGTGAATAGCATGAGTGATACATGACTTCCCATGAAGTCAGCCTTAAAGCATTGATGATAGAATTTTAATATTTGAATTCCAGAAAAAGCAAATATAAGGATTAGATTTTCTATAATTGTGATAAAGTCTTTCAAGGGTTATTGCACCTCACTATCTGTTGGTGAGCCTGAAGTCACTGTAGGCCAGCAGGGCTGGCAGTTAGAAAGACGAGTTGAGGCTGGGCGTGATGGCTCATGCCTACAATCCCAACACTTTTGGAGGTGGAGGCGAGCGGATTGCCTGAGGTCTGGAGTTCAAGACCAGTCTGGCCAACATGGTGAAACCCTGTCTCTACTAAAAATACAAAAACATTACCTGGGCATGGTGGTGTGCACCTGTAATCCTAGCTACTCAGGAGGCTGAGGCAGGGAAATTGCTTGAACCAGGGAGGTAGAGGTTGCAGTAAGCAGAGATCATGCGACTGCACTCCAGCCTGGGCAACACAGTGAGACTCCATCTCAAAAAAACAAACAAACAAACAAACAAAAAAGCAAAACCAAAAAACATTAAAAGAAAAGAAAGACGAGTTGAACAGGGAGCAATGGAGAACGGATAATTTAGACCCAAGGACAATCTGAAACCCACAAAAACAAACTGAAACTCTCATCTCTACTCAGTGCATCTAAAATCAATGACATGTTTGACCTGCAAAAGAAGCTAGAATCCTTTGCAACAGGGCTACACAGACATTCCACTTAGATTTTGAAATATCTGAAAAACAAGAGGAATTGTCTATTGTCCCATACCAATAAGGTGGACCAGTAGACATGTGACAATGTGTTTGAGTTACAGTAACACCTGACATAACACACTTCATAGTGGAATGACTCTAGTGTGTCTTCACTTCCAACTTTAAGAACTTATGCAAATTTCTCTTTTCACATGAAACCACAAAAACAAAGGAATTCTTGTCATTAGAGTTATAGCTTACCTAAGACACAGTACAGAGTCACTACAGATTCCAGTGTTATTCTACATCAAGAATATAAATATTTAGAAATATGAGTAATTAAATAGATTTGATAAGGAAGATTTCTTTCAAAAGAATTATGCTGTAAATCATTTTCCTAATTCTCAAGAGGAGGATATGACTAGTACAACTTCCTAAATCCAAGATTAGTGAAAGAGGCTTCAAATGGACCACTCATAGAGTTTGAGATACATTTGTGTATGTGCCCATGTGGTTGGGAAGGTACAGGAGTTAGGTCTGTGACTTATGTCTAAGAAAGCCAAAGTGACTAGCATCAACAGAGTAGAAGCAGGTGTCAGTGAAATAACTGCATGGCCTTGAGACAGTTGGTCAAATACGCACAAATCCTAGAGAGCAGGTGAACCACAATAGTAGAAATGAAAAGAGATCTTGTCTGAAATGGTGTCTTAGTTCATGGTTCCTGACAAGAGGAATATAAAATGTGGATCCCTGTTCATATGGCTTATTAATGGAGTGCTTTTAATAAAAGAGGGGTTGTATTTGTGTTCTATCCTGTGTAACAAATTATCACACAGTTAGCAGATCAAAACAACACCTATTTATTATCTAAGTTTCTGTAAATTGGAAGTCTGGGCATGGCTCAGTTAGGCTCCCCGCTCACAGTCTCACATCACTGAAATCACATCCTGAAGGACAGTGTCCATCTTTATAAAGTATTTTCTCTAAGCTGGCCCAACAGCTCCACCTTCAAGAGGCCATTGCTTTGCATCATATGTCTAGTAGCTTCTGAAAAATATGTAATAAGTGCTAGGACCAGTAGATCCCATGTCTTGTAACCACCGCTGCCACTCCATATTTAGAAACTTGTCCATTAGGCCTATGAGATGTTATACAATTTCTGCCACTCACCATAAATACACATTTCAAATCATGGCTTCTTTGTTCTTTTTATGTTTTTAAAGATAGATCGTAATTTGTTTGTATTTCTGAGAAATGCAACCTATATCTAACATTCTTTTTTTAGAAAGTGCTGCTCATTTAATAGTGACTTAAACAATAAGAAATTACAAATATACAATTATTTTCTTCTGTGCTTGTATATTTAAATCTTCTAATACATTTTGGTTCTCTGTTTTGAAATGGTTCCAATACTGCTTATATTTTTAAAATTGATTTATTTAAAAATAAAACATCATTATAATATATTTTCAAATAGTCTCACAGATTTCTAAAATTTTATTTTCATAAAGCTTATCACATAAGTAACTAAGGCATAGCTACTCAATTGAGGAGAACACAGCCAATAATGAGCAAAGAGCTGGACTAATTTAAAATTTCTGAGGGCTAACTTTGTAATCCAACATATAAACTGGTAATAATGTCACAACACATTACCCAATAATATGTTTTACAAATAATACAAATAAATAAGATATTTATTCTTTCAAGAAATACAAGTCAAAATTTGGAGTTAACCGACTTTAGGAAGTTACTCATTGAGATAAAGTTGGTTTATTTTTTTCATATTAAAAAGGTGAATATGATTAATACCTCTGACTATATTTTGGTCATGTAGTGAAATTAGAACATGTACCTAGCAATTAATTCAGAGTGTCATTAATACAACTTTTACATCACCAATTTATGCCCTGAAGAACAAGAGAACACATGAAAACTCTTCTGAAGGATACTAATAACAAAAAGGCAAAAACAAAGTGTGTACATATTTAATTATATATGTTGCCATGGAAGAGACTTTTGTGTATCAATTACATCTTCTCTATTATCACTTATTTCATAATATAAGCTCTTATACAAATGTGTGTCTTTGTTCTTGCTATGATATAAAAATAGTACAAAATGATTCCAGCATTGTAAATATTCAATAAATAGTAACTTTAAAGAAAGACGTGTGGCAATATTTCACATTAAATATTTCACATGAAAAGAAGCAGTAAGAGTTTATAAATAGATATGTTTTTGTATTTCACACTGAGGTAAACTTCTTTTTTTTTTTTTTTTTGAGATTGAGTCTGACTCTGTCACCCAGGCTGGGCTGGAGTGCAGCGGCGTGATCTCTGGGCCTGCAACCTCTGCCTCCCAGGTTCAAGCGACTCTCCTGCCTCAGCCTCTGGAGTAACTGGGACTACAGATGCGCCACCACGCCCAGCTACTTTTTTTGTACTTTTAGTAGAAACGGGGTTTGGCCGCGTTGGCCAGGATGATCTCTATCTCTTGACCTCGTAATCCACCCGCCTCGGTTTTCCAAAGTGCCGTGATTACATGCGTGAGCCACCGGGCCCGACCAACATTTTTATGATTTAAATTATTCTCCTTCTTCTTCTTCTTCCTTCTCCTCCTTCTCCTTCTTCTTTCTTCTTTCTTCTTTCTTCTTTCTTCTTTCTTCTTTCTTCTTTCTTCCTTCTTCTTCTTCTTCTTCTTCTTCTTCTTCTTCTTCTTCTTCTTCTTCTTCTTCTTCTTCTTCTTCTTCTTCTTCTTCTTCTTCTT
>NW_012103909.1:296749-304694 GCF_000951045.1 Mandrillus leucophaeus
TAAATTTCTAATACTAATGAGTATATTTGTAAGTTTAGTTAACAAATGCTTTTTCTCATTTGCTCTTAGGCAGAAAATCTAGAACACAACAAATAAATAACCCATAGATACAAAATGTCATCATTTTGAAATCTAGCAAAGGAGATAAAAAACAATATAAGGAACATAGGCAAATTACCATGAACATTATATCATATCCTATAAGATTCAGAAGGTAATAAACTCTTCCACATAGGGGTCTCAGTGAAGGCTTCAATTTAAAGATGCCCTTTGAATAAAACATAAAACAATGAATCGATTTTACTAAGGGGAGATTAGGCATTCCTGACAGTTGAGGTAGGATGAGTAAAGCCATAGGAGAATTAAATAGGTTAACATTTGCTAGGGAATACTAAGAAGATGTTGGAGTTCAATTTCTTTGATCTTTAGAATACATTTTAGGGAGTACTGAGGTAAGACTCAAAAGATAGTTGAACTCAGTTGTGGAAGTTTGGATTCAGCAGGAATTGGATTTATATATACATCTAAATTTGAGTATATGAAACAGATTGGGAGAAACACAAGAGACACAGGCAAAATGGAGACCAATTTTCAGACTATAGTAGTGCCTTCATATTAATGATGTGTAGGGTAGGTGTAGGAGTAAATCACTCTAGAAGAGAAAGATGATTTCTTGTGAAAAAAATAATGATGATAAAGAAGTAATATATGATAAGAGTGTTGGGTAATAATACGTCTAAGTGCAAATGAAGATGGTGGAAAGAGTTTTTGCTAGGGTCAGTGTTTCTTTATAATAAATGGTATAGTCATTATCAATATATATGTATGTATTTGCATGAGGCTTACATGTATATGTTTTTAGTTATCTCTATTGATGTAGGCTCCTGTGAAGATATATCCAGTGCTAATTCTAAAAATTGCTTTTTGGTCACTTTGTATGTAATGTGATATTTTTGAAATACATTTATTTTTATAATTTCCTAGAATTGAAAGCAGATATCAAATATACTATATTTTATCTCCTTTTTTTTTATTGTTTAAGCCTCCATATGTTGTACCAAGCTATTTTTGGCAATGGAAATATAATAGAAAATGGGTGAAAAGAAAAGAGTTTTATAACCTCCCAACCACCCTACCAATTGACCAGAGAAAATCTAATTTTAAATATTTATATAATGAAGTTCTCTAAATTTTCCTTTTGACACAATGTTGTGTGACTTAAAAATAAAAATAAACTACCACTAAAACTTTGAAGATGGCTTCTAAGAGTTTTTTTCAAGTAAAAATGGAAAACTGTCAAAAGTATTAGGTAACAATTTTTTAACAAAGTTAGGTAACAATTAGTTAACAATATTAGGTAAATTTCATTCACTTGAAAGAAAAATGTTCACAAGCTGTAATAGTTCAAACCCAAAGAATAGCAAAATAATTGAAAATTCCTATTAGTTTTGAAAATGCCTGGAAGAATTATGTCAGATTATTCTTTCATCCTGACCTGAAAGTACCAGAGTAACCTTCTGTACAAGATTAGTGCAAGGACCAATCGGTGCCTTCCTGCCCACCTAGATGATTGCAGAATTGCCAGCAGAGGTTGCTATCTTTGTGTAACTCCAGGCCTGCCCCAACAGGAGCTATTAAATACTCCCCATAGCAGGTCATACAACCAAGCTGCTTTGTGTGCACTTCACTTCAAATAGGCCACTTGCTCATAATTATTCCGGGGCACATGGTGTTTATGCCACAGTGTAGAGTGGAATCAAAGTAGTTTTGTGAAGTGATTTCTACACTTGCTCCTGGTGGGGCTTAATTAAACACCAATGACTATACAAAGGCTAAGGCATAACAAAAAATAGACTTAGACTAGTGCTGTGCATGAAAGTGCTGAACAAACTGTTGTAGACATGTTATAAACCCCAAGGCTAAGATTTCCTTCTTAACCACACACAGTTCTCTCTACTAATCAAAACATATAAATAATTGTCTCTTCTTTATAGAATCTTCTCAATCAAACACTTGTTTGACATTAAAATCTTTTATACAAATATGACTACTGAGATTATATTTCTTTTCTTTTCACACAATCTGCCCATGAAAATTTCTGAACATTTTATCTTTGCAATTTCATTGATTTATAGTAGACATTTAAATTAAAAATGTCATTAATAGGGCAAACTATAAACATTAACAAAACTAAAGAGAAAATACTTACTTTGGAAAACCTCAAGGGATAGAAAGTATCAATGTTGTTTAGTTAATAATAAATAAAAATTGAAGACATATAATTGAAGATTGCATTGACTATGAGATGTCACATTGAATAGGATTTCTGAACAAAGCGGTGTTTGGATTAAAAATAATAAACACATGTAAACATTGGAGACTTGTGCCCTGAGGACTGATGCTTTGATTTTTAAAATTTATTTTACTCAGAAGCACACAAGCACATGAACATTCTTTCTTAAATTTTAACTGTTAAAACTAAATATATCGGTTCCCATAATTCTCCTGTCCCTCATAATCCATATAATACTTAGCATTAAGTTTTCTTAAATATACTATTTTCAAGTTTGAAAATTTCTCTCTCCTTTTGAAGTCTATAATACCGAATGCTCTCTTATAAACATCTGTACTACCATCTACTGGAAAGGTACGTATATATCAGAAATCATATTCTTATCAAACATTCAAAACATAATACAAATAATTCAAAAAAATGCAAAAAGCATTATTTTTATAATCAAAATCTACCAAGTAATAATAACATACTGATAATAATAATATAATATATATTATAATAATATAATAATGCCTTGATAAATGATTTTAAAAGATTTCTTTAATGGTGTATTTTTATAAATAAATAATATTCAAATTATCAACAATGTCGATTGAGTATCTAGAAGAAATTCAGAAATGCAGCATAGAGAGCTGTATTTGCAAGTCAGGATAGATAGATAAAAGGCTCATTTTCAAAGACATGTAAACTTCATAAATTTATGTTTGTAGGCACTATGGTATTTGTGTCCATGTCAGGAGAAAGGGAAACAGTGTGGAAGCAAGGAACATACACAAACGTTATTTTGTAAGAACACTGAACTCATATTCTGACTCCTGTTGAAGGAGTTAGCTTAAAACTGCTAATTGTTAAAACTTGAACCATTTAAATAACATTTCTGATACCCAGGATTATATGTATCAGGATTTTTTTAAGAAAATCACAGATAACTGATATAAAGTTCCCATTATCTCTTCTTATAACACAGGATAATTAGCAAAAGTCCTGGATAATAGTTAACTAGTATTTCACAAATACTTTCAGATTTATTTTGTGCCATTTAGAGTGCCATTAGTTATGGCATTCCTTGATATACCAAAGTATGTTAATAATTGTGATTAAGTTCAGAGAAAGTATTTAAGTCTGCAATGAATTGGTTCTTTTTTTAACCATAAAAGAAAATCAGAGTTAACTTTATTATTTTTCTCAATATATGCATTCAATGAGATAATGTATGCACTCTACATACACTTATTTTGATTCCAACAATAGATTGTTTGAATAATGCTGTAAAAGATAGAAGCCATAAACAAAATACGAAATAGATTTTATATAGATGGGAATTAGTTTTAATAAATAGAGCCTATTTCAATTAAATGATAGCAGAAAGTCATCATTAATTTTATTATTGCTATTGTTAGTGTTGATTGTTATACTTAAATAAGAATAGGTAAATAAGATCAACATACATACATTTGAGTTTAAAATTCATTTTCAAAACATTATTTCTAATGAAAAGGTAGAAATGTCATAAAGCAGCTAAAATCAGGCACATTTAAGGAGCTCATTATTTCTACTCAAATACACACTAAATAAAGTTGGAAATCAATTATAATTATTTTAGTTAAACCTCACAGTAAAAAGGTATACTCTCAAATTATATAATCCATATTATCCTTAATTAGGAGTTAATAAGGGTAATAGAAAAGAAAAATTGTTTTACTCTGAAGTTCAGTAGCTGAAGTTGGCAAGTAAATACGTAAATACGTTACTTTAGAATTATTTACTAGAACAATGACATCCATACATCTACAGTCACTATGATTCTATGAGCTTTTCTGACTGGTATTGAATGCTTTAAATGTGTTCTAATAAATTAAACAATCACATTTATGTATTTTTTCACCGATCTTTTTATTCTACTTTATAATAAATAAATCTTGAGAAAACGGATTTTAAAAGGCAATTAATATGAGCTTCCAAAAATTAATCAAGTTTTTAAGTCATGTAAGACATTAAGAGCCATGTGAAATAAATTATAAAATAATATGTAAAAAATATAACATTATTAAATTAATTATAATATATTGTTATAATTTTCAAAATCATCCCTCAAAAATCCATTATTCATATAAGTGAAAATTAAAACATTTTTAAAGCAAATATGCATTATCTCCTGGGGTGTATATTATTAAAATTACTGACAAAATGAGTTAAATATACTTTTGTGAGCTTTGCTTGTTCAATTTTGATGCTATCACTTAGGAAATACTATTTTTATATGTCTTCTAAAAACACATTTACCAAATCTTTAAACACATGCGTTTTTTGTTTTTACCTAAATACACAAGACTTTCTTAAAACATTTTTTCTTGATTCTCAATCATTCTTGGTTCCTATAATTTATCGACAGAAAAACAGTTAATGAGTGCATATGACCAAGCATAAATGACATATGCATACAATACACAAGTGATTATTTAAATTCTCCTTTTAACTTATTTAAATTAAAGATAATTATTTAAATTTTCTTGATTTTCCAATGTGATAAGATGTGCATTAAATGTATTCCTAAGCATTTTTACAATTAAATAAGAAATTATTTGCAAATAACCTAGTAGAACTTCTATGTAATAACAGTTATGACAAGCATATTAGTTTTATCCTTTCTTTCCTGAGAGAAAATTATCTGGACATTTTGTTAAATGATTCAAGCATTGTTCTCTATTTATTGCACACCACCCTCCCTCCTTCATGGAATATGTAAAAAAAAGAGTGGTGAATGGCCCCAATATTTGGGGATTCTTTGTCTCAGTAAATCAGTGAGGTAATATCACAAGCAGTAAGTTAGAGTAAAGCAGAGGGTATCCATATCCATGATGATAAAATTATTTGTTCAGTTATCTTCACAGAAGAATTTAAATAATATTGGTTCCAGGTAACTAAGCTTATTCATTAATTTATGTACACATCCCTATGTCAATGCCAAACTCAAGTAGATTGTCATAGTTGTTTTTTTTGTTTTGTTTTGTTTTGTTTTTTAAATTTGTCATACCTAGAAGCAGACCTCTACACTTACAAGTTTGTTTTATCTGATGAATATTGACAGAAAATCAGAAAAGCACGAACTTTGAGGTTTGACTATGAGTTTGGTGTGACCATGTCTTACTGTGTGTATGTATTTTTGTTTTCTTGTATTCTTGAATATTATCTTTGATTCTCAAAGCATAGAAATGGTAGTTTTATGATCATACACCTGTAATAAAAAGAAATAAAGACCAAATTGCCACAATCATCATCCAGCTCTACAGTAAATAAATTAGTTTCTGGTGCTCACCCATCAGAGGTAAACATCTTCTTCCGGATCACTGGGGTTCAATTTCTGTTACCTCTTCTGGTAGTATAAATGACACTCAGGTGCCTGATAGAGTTTATTTGCCTCTTCGGTATACCATATTCACTGAAGCATCACACAGTAATATTACCTTGGACTATAAACTCAATGAACCGGTGCATACCATTCCCAGTTATGCGCTATGCATAGCACCTAATTCAATGTAGAAAGTGTGTTCTCGGTTTGAATATTGCCCAAGAAAAATAATTAGTTTTATATGAACATAGGTAGAAACTAATAAGCATAACATTCAAAATTAAGTTTTACATTACTTTTTTAAATCAGTTGTATATCTGGTATGTCTAATCTGATCACTTTTCTAGAACCTTATTTTGTAAAACTAGTTTGTTATCTTTCTATGAGCATTTGTTTTGCCCCCAAAACTTTTTTTTTTTTAACTTGGCAGGTTTAAAAAAATTATAGTACTTTTCTCAAAACCCCTATACTGATATTGTTTTCAACTATCTTTTACCTTTTTTCTTAATCACATAACAAAGGAGCAGAAGAAAGCTGTAAGAAAATTGCTTTTTTAACGCTATGAAAAAAAAGCTGTTCATGCCATAAGCTTCCCTCATATGTCCTTTTACAGCCTAAGTTGGAAAAAAAATAACACTAAGATGTATGTATGCTTTCCAAACAAAACACTCAATTTCCAGCAAACACGTCATATTTTAATCCCCATCCCTGTATCTGTTCAAAATATGTAAAAGAAAGAAGCACAAAAGAAGAAAAAAAAATCAGTAAACCAGTAAGTCTAAATTTTTATTTTATGAAAAAAAAGTGTCTTTAAAATGGTTTCTGTAAAGCTAATACAATGTTTATAATATAGTCGTGTGTGTACATGTGAAAACAATAAGTAAGATGACAATAGAGAAGAGTTTTTTTGTTTGTTTGTTTGTTTGTTTGTTTGTTTTTTTAAATCACTATAGAATTGTTTAAGTTGCTCTTGGGAAACTTACTCTTGGAAGAATATTCTATAACTTTTTGTCTAGCTTATCTTGCAATGCTAGAATCTTTTTCACATCCTTCAAAACATATTGCCCAATACTGATAGCCCAGTCATTTTGATAGACCACATCATTCTAAGTGTGGAGGGGTTTGATGGTTCACATACAGAAGCATAGTAAGATAATTAGGAAATTGGTATGAAAGTAATAAGGAAAAAATGTAAAAATCGTTTCTTAGAAGCTGAATGGAGAGGGGTAAAAAGCTTAATAATAAGCACAGAGATTAAAATAGGTATTTAGATACAAGAGGATAGAAGAAGAGAAGTAGAAGGGAAGGAAAGAGGAAGAGGAAAGGATTTAGCACGTAGTAGTTACTAATTTCTCTTCGAGGGACAATCTCAGGTTGTATTAACATAAGTGGCTTCCACATCTTCATCAATAATTCATTTTATGTTAGAATGTTTTATTAGAAGTTACTCTATTTTGTTGAAATTTGCAAACTCCTCTGTTGGAGCTCTCTTTTTCTCCTGCATCTTGTTACTTAATTTGTAGTCCTCAGACCATCCTTGCAGCATCACCTGGGAGCTTGTTGAAGTGACAGACACTCAGGTCCTAGTTGGAGATACTGAATCGGAATCTGTAATATGACAAGATCTGCGGTAGTTTGTATATTTGAACCTTGAGAAGCACTGACATATGTGTTTGAAATGAAACAAAACAAAACAAAATACTTTAACTATATGGAATCTCAAACCACGATGACTGAGTGTGGAAGAAATCCTTGAGTGTTTGCATGAATTTAGCACTAGGAGTTTATCATACCAGGGTATGATACAGAGAGAGGCAGGAAGACTTATTGGGCATAGAGAATACAGAAAAGATTGTTGGAGGCTGACTATAACTTTCTGGCCAACATAGGAATAGCAGTGTAATACAGGGTTCCCTCTGAAAACCTTTCAAACAAATGTTAGTAAAGATTTGTACTGGAGATGTAGAGAAGCATCATTCTCCTCCATTTCTTATGTGTCATGTGAGAGTCCATTGGCCATAGAAATCATTTTAGATTTCAGCAAGATGTCTTTGCTGAGTCATAATTGGTGTTATTAGGGAAACAGATTGAACAATCAAGCATTTAGATATCCATTTTCAAGAGTTGATATCCACGTCTTTTGTTTGTTGAATTTCTTGTTGTATTTTATTTTTTACAGAATCATAGAAAAAAAAAAAAAAAAAAGATGTTAACCCTGAAGGACTATGGCACTTTCTGCACCTTCACTATCTCCAAGGTGGTTTTCTGAGGTCTCACAAACAGAATGGGTGAGAAGGTGA
>NW_012103909.1:305919-309841 GCF_000951045.1 Mandrillus leucophaeus
AAAATGTATTATTTCTCGGCCGGGCGCGGTGGCTCACGCTGTAATCCCAGCACTTTGGGAGGCCGAGGCGGGCGGATCACGAGGTCAGGAGAGCGAGACCATCCTGGCTAATACGGTGAAACCCTGTCTCTACTAAAAATGCAAGAAATTAGCCGGGCATGGTGGTGGGCGCCTGTAGTCCCAGCTACTCGGGGAGGCTGAGGCAGGAGAATGGCGTGAACCCGAGAGGTGGAGCTTGCAGTGAGCTGAGATCCGGCCACTGCACTCCAGCCTGGGCGACTGAGCGAGACTCCGTCTCAAAACAAAACAAAACAAAACAAAACAAAACAAAACAAAACAAAACAAAACAAAAAACATTATTTCTCAACAAGAGTTCACTACCTTGGCAGTGTGTTAGTAACATCTCTGAGAAGAAATGGCAGAGTTGTGATATCTATAAAGATTTTGAAATCTGATTTATGGCCGGTCTTTACATGAAGGAACCCATTTAGACCAGGGTAAGAATTATGGTGTAATAGTTGAGAACTGGTACAAAGAGCAAGGCAATGATTTGAGGTAAGAATTGAGAGTCCTAAGGTATAAACGATCATTTAATGTTTCCTATTGAAGAGTTGGTATGCCTTTCAGAAAATTTCCGGAATGAAATTATTTGGAACTTTAATCTTCTTGGCAAGAATTTCCTAATACAGTAAATTAGTTATGAAGACAATAGAATAATAAGTGATGTTACTGTAAACTATAAGCTATGTAGATGGGTTTGATTCTTGGCACATTCTATGTATCTTTGGTGTGGGGCTAGCCAATTTATACCTCAGCTGTCACAGCTACTTCACACCCCAGCATGTGCCACCCATTAGCTAATGTCTTCTAAGTTAATTGCATCCCTGCATCTGGTAGAAGAATAGATACATAGGGTGGGTAAATATCAACTTGAGGTGAGTACAGAAAAAGATACAACCCTGAGTATTTCTGAATCACAATCACATTTGCAGCACTTTCAAAATATTTAACATTAATAAAGCTGAAGATGTAAGAGGAGGTTCTGAAGTACATGAGGTATCATGTACTTCATGTGGTATCAGAAGCTAAGACCTTTCATAATTTGAATATCAACATTAAATGAGCTTCTCTTCATCTGCAGGCTTGTAAAGTCCTGACAGGTTTGTATTTCATCGCTGGTTTTTGAAGAAGTAATAAATTTTTTTGTTAATCTAGAATTCTCACCTACATAATTTTTCTGTAATTAGCATTTAAAACAATTTACACAATATATTTGACTAATAAAGCATCAGTGTACTTTTTTTGGAAATATTTATTTCAAATTTTATATATTTCCCAAATGTTGGTAAATGAGAACATGTCACCAAACAATATATGATGAATTTATGCAAAAGCAAGTGATTTTTTAAAGTACACAAAATACTATAGGGAGGAACAAAGAAAAAATAAACACTTGTTAACTTGTTAAGTACTTTTTAAAGTAAAAATAGAATCATATGTGCATGTGCAACAAAATTGTTTCACAATCCAAAACCATGATTAGTGTGTTTTTTGTAAAAACTATTTGGACTTGTAAATAAATGTGGATTATCAAGTCGTGAATCAGATTGAGAAACTGAGAACAAAGCCACTAAATAGGTATTTCAGTAAAATTTTAAGCTTTTAAGCAAGTAGCAAAGATTATTTGTAGATAGCTCAACCTCTGCATTAGTACAGGATAGTAGGTTTTGCAAATCCCTAATCCTGTAATATGTTCCATGAAGATGGGTTGTGGAAGAAGTAACTTTAGGAAGGCATTAGCTGTAAAAAATCCTGCAATAAAGAAATCTCTATAACCTTGTTTAACTCACTGTTTGCCAAACTTAATTAACCATTGAATCCTTTATTGTCATACATCTTTTAATACAGAAGAGCTAACACAAATGCTTTACACAGTGTATCCGATTAGCCTTCACTGTGAAATAGCTCTATTATGAATTTGAATAGTAGTACCTTGCTATGGAAAATGTAGACCAACTAGGTTTATCACCCAGATAAACTGAATAAGGATTCGAGGTTTATAACATCCCTAAGTGATTTATATGCATATTAAAGTGAAAGAAGCAGTAGTATCACCAGTTTTCAACGCTGGCTGAACACTAAAATAATTTGGTATTTTTCGTTTAATGCCAATGTGCTACACTACAAAGTTTCTGCTGTATTTTTGGGAGGACCTCAGGAATTTTGCAGAAAGCTCACTAGATAATTTGAATCTGTAGCAAGATTTGATAACTGTGGGTAAAGACTAACACTACCTCTAAAGATGCTTCTCTCGGGAGTTCTTCCTGTCTCAGTTAATAGCAACTTGATGTTTACAGTAATTCAAGCCCAAACCTGGGAGTCATTTATGACTTTTGACAGTTTTTACACATCACATTGAGTTCATCAGAAATCTTGTAGGCAATGGAACTGCTTTCAGCCCAGGTGGAGTATCAGGAACCAGGTATAACTTCTCACTTTTAAAGAGACAAACAACTACAAACAAAAACAAAATGGACAAAAAGAAAATGAAACAGCAGTTTTCAGGATACCAGTCCTCAAGGAAGTAAGGACAATTGTCCTGAGAATGAGAAATAAAAGAGGTGAAACCTATGATCGTCCGGACTTACTAAACTGGGAGGGTATTCAGGCCACAGTTGAGGAAACCCAACTCTTGCGTTGAGTTTTCTAATACTTCTGTCACCATTTTCTCTATTCGCCTTCACACATCATCCTTTTGCAAAACAGGTTCGACTTCCATTACTTCAATAAAACACAATTCACTTCCATGTAACTGACTCCATTTGGAATTTTTCTTTCTTATCCTTGACTACAGAAGCTTTCCACACTTTTGAGTACTTATCCTTCTTTAAACTGTTTTTCATTGGCTTTATTGACAGCAACATTCCTCATTTGTCTTTTTCCTCATGAGCCCTTTCTGTTTTCTTAGAAGGTGCATTTTTGTCTTTTGGGTAATTAAAAGCTCTTTTTCTCCATTTAAACTTGTGGTCCTCATTTTTATCAAAGACTTCAATTCCACTTACACAGAGATAATGGTCTACTGTATTTCTCAAGCCTGTCTATTTTTCTTGTTTCTTATTTGCTTTAGGATAATTCAAACTTTATAAGTTCACAACTAAAAAGAGGACTCTTTTCCAGACCTGCTTTTACGACGTCTCCATCCTTTTCATGAATGTGAACCAACATGCATCCACCTCAGAAAAAAATAGAAATTACGCTTGACACCATTCTCGTCTTCACACCCTGTATCAAATATTTCTGTCAGTTTTACCTCCTTATTATTCCACAAATTGACCTGTAATTTTGCATTTCCAATGGTACATTACTTCTAGCCATTAAAGTGTTTCACTTTAAAGACAGCAGTAGACTCCCAAGTAGCCTTCATTAATCCATTTCTCTTTCTCTCATTTGTATTTTCTGTACAGTAGACAGTTTGTTTCTTTGTTTCTCTTAGATGATAATCTGATTATGCCACCCTCCAATTAAAACTCTCAGTCCCCCAGGTGCGGTGGCTCAAGCCAGTAATCCCAGCACTTTGGGAGGCTGAAGCGGACAGATCATGAGGTCAGAGTTTGAAACCAGCCTGACCAACACAGTGAAACCTTGTCTCTACTAAAAATACAAAAATTAGCCAGGTGTGGTGGTACGCACCTGTAATCCCAGCTACTCAGGAGACCGAGGCGGAGAATTGCTTGAACCTGGGAGGCAGAGGTTGCAGTGAGCCAACATTGAACCACTGAACTCCATCCTGGGTGACAGAGCGAGACTCTGTCGCAAAAGAAAGAAAAGAAAGAAAAAGAAAGAAAGAGAGAGAGAGAAAGAAAGAAAGAAAGAAAGAAAGAAAGAAAGAAAGAAAGAAAGAAAGAAAGAAAGAAAGAAAGAA
>NW_012103909.1:310681-313543 GCF_000951045.1 Mandrillus leucophaeus
TATATATATATTTGACAGTAAATTCAAAGTTTCTGAATCAGTGGAAGACCAATTACATACTTACAGAATATCTTTGTACCATTTGGTCACACTCTGTTTTCCTGAATATGACAATGTGGTGAGAGCCAGATGTACCCAGCATGTGTGTGTGTGGCAGGGATAGAGGTGGGTGGGTAGAGGAAGAGGGCCCCATATGATAGCAGAAGAACCCAAAATTATAAAACTGGAAGCTTACATAGGTGTTGACATATTCACTTCTACTTCCCCATAGAAAGAGAGTAGTCTTTTTTTTCTTTTCTTTTTTTTTTTTTTGAGATGGAGTTTCACTCTTGTCACCCAGATTGGAGTGCAATGGCGTGATCTTGGCTCACTGCAACCTCTGCCTCCCAGGTTCAAGTGATTCTCCTGCCATAGCCTCCTGGGTAGCTGGGATTACAGGCATGTGCCGCCACGCCTGGCTAATTTTGTATTTTTAGTAGAGATGAGGTTTCACCATGTTGGTCAGGCTGGTCTCAAATTTCTGATCTCAGGTAAGCCTCCCACCTCACCTCCGCCTCCCAAAGTGCTAGGATTACAGGCGTGAGCTCACATACAGCTCACGCCTGTAATCCTAGCACTTTTCTTATCTTTTTCTCTGGAACATAAACCTTTTTGGGAGGGAAGGGCAAATCTCCTAGGTTCCCTCGACCTTTGGGAATGTAACTAATGGCGCTAGGTTTATTGCCCTTTGAAATGTGAAAACATAGCTCTACATTTATCACTTTAGCACATAAGGAGTAAATTGTTTTAAGAAAAAGAAGCCATTCTCTATCCTTAGAGCATGCTAATTTTCTTTATCAGAAAGTTCTGAATGTGCAGAATTTTTTTTTAAAAAAATGTATTATTTCTCGGCCGGGCGCGGTGGCTCACGCTGTAATCCCAGCACTTTGGGAGGCCGAGGCGGGCGGATCACGAGGTCAGGAGAGCGAGACCATCCTGGCTAATACGGTGAAACCCTGTCTCTACTAAAAATGCAAGAAATTAGCCGGGCATGGTGGTGGGCGCCTGTAGTCCCAGCTACTCGGGGAGGCTGAGGCAGGAGAATGGCGTGAACCCGAGAGGTGGAGCTTGCAGTGAGCTGAGATCCGGCCACTGCACTCCAGCCTGGGCGACTGAGCGAGACTCCGTCTCAAAACAAAACAAAACAAAACAAAACAAAACAAAACAAAACAAAACAAAACAAAAAACATTATTTCTCAACAAGAGTTCACTACCTTGGCAGTGTGTTAGTAACATCTCTGAGAAGAAATGGCAGAGTTGTGATATCTATAAAGATTTTGAAATCTGATTTATGGCCGGTCTTTACATGAAGGAACCCATTTAGACCAGGGTAAGAATTATGGTGTAATAGTTGAGAACTGGTACAAAGAGCAAGGCAATGATTTGAGGTAAGAATTGAGAGTCCTAAGGTATAAACGATCATTTAATGTTTCCTATTGAAGAGTTGGTATGCCTTTCAGAAAATTTCCGGAATGAAATTATTTGGAACTTTAATCTTCTTGGCAAGAATTTCCTAATACAGTAAATTAGTTATGAAGACAATAGAATAATAAGTGATGTTACTGTAAACTATAAGCTATGTAGATGGGTTTGATTCTTGGCACATTCTATGTATCTTTGGTGTGGGGCTAGCCAATTTATACCTCAGCTGTCACAGCTACTTCACACCCCAGCATGTGCCACCCATTAGCTAATGTCTTCTAAGTTAATTGCATCCCTGCATCTGGTAGAAGAATAGATACATAGGGTGGGTAAATATCAACTTGAGGTGAGTACAGAAAAAGATACAACCCTGAGTATTTCTGAATCACAATCACATTTGCAGCACTTTCAAAATATTTAACATTAATAAAGCTGAAGATGTAAGAGGAGGTTCTGAAGTACATGAGGTATCATGTACTTCATGTGGTATCAGAAGCTAAGACCTTTCATAATTTGAATATCAACATTAAATGAGCTTCTCTTCATCTGCAGGCTTGTAAAGTCCTGACAGGTTTGTATTTCATCGCTGGTTTTTGAAGAAGTAATAAATTTTTTTGTTAATCTAGAATTCTCACCTACATAATTTTTCTGTAATTAGCATTTAAAACAATTTACACAATATATTTGACTAATAAAGCATCAGTGTACTTTTTTTGGAAATATTTATTTCAAATTTTATATATTTCCCAAATGTTGGTAAATGAGAACATGTCACCAAACAATATATGATGAATTTATGCAAAAGCAAGTGATTTTTTAAAGTACACAAAATACTATAGGGAGGAACAAAGAAAAAATAAACACTTGTTAACTTGTTAAGTACTTTTTAAAGTAAAAATAGAATCATATGTGCATGTGCAACAAAATTGTTTCACAATCCAAAACCATGATTAGTGTGTTTTTTGTAAAAACTATTTGGACTTGTAAATAAATGTGGATTATCAAGTCGTGAATCAGATTGAGAAACTGAGAACAAAGCCACTAAATAGGTATTTCAGTAAAATTTTAAGCTTTTAAGCAAGTAGCAAAGATTATTTGTAGATAGCTCAACCTCTGCATTAGTACAGGATAGTAGGTTTTGCAAATCCCTAATCCTGTAATATGTTCCATGAAGATGGGTTGTGGAAGAAGTAACTTTAGGAAGGCATTAGCTGTAAAAAATCCTGCAATAAAGAAATCTCTATAACCTTGTTTAACTCACTGTTTGCCAAACTTAATTAACCATTGAATCCTTTATTGTCATACATCTTTTAATACAGAAGAGCTAACACAAATGCTTTACACAGTGTATCCGATTAGCCTTCACTGTGAAATAGCTCTATTATGAATTTGAATAGTAGT
>NW_012103909.1:317793-334870 GCF_000951045.1 Mandrillus leucophaeus
AAAAGAAAGAAAGAGAGAGAGAGAAAGAAAGAAAGAAAGAAAGAAAGAAAGAAAGAAAGAAAGAAAGAAAGAAAGAAAGAAAGAAAGAAAGAAAGAGAGAGAGAAAGAAAAGAAAAAGAAAACTCACAGTCACCCTCAATACTCTAAGGATATAAAGAAAAATGTGTTGTAATTAAGAAAGCCCTCATGACCTTGCTTCTACTAATCTCTCCAAAATCATTTGTATCAAGTGCTCCCTCACTCTCTTCACTACAGCTATAAGCCTACAGTGCTATTTTCTCTACTCTTTGCCCAGGTAACACATAGCCATACCCTTTTTGTAACCCAAATAGAGATTGTGCCTTGAAACTTTCATCTCTGTGGCCAGGTGACATCTGCCTAGTACGTGTCCTCAGAGCTTGCTATACATCTATTTCATGGTACGTCACAGTGCATGTTTCCATTGGCTTGAATGTTGTTGTTGCTCTATTTTCTTTTTTTGTAGTTGTTTTTAATTAACATCTGTGTCCCCCACTAAATTTCAAATTGTATGAGAACTAATTCAACATCAGTTTCTTCTGATTATTATGTCTCTCTGCCTCCTATTGTGCTTGACATGCAATAGACATGTAATAGTTGTTGAAGAAATGAATAGGTTGAGATGAGAGGAAGTAATTTAAATTACATCTTTTCAAGGTTCATATAATCTCTACTGTTTGTTTTGAGGGATTGAAAATTCTCCTTCATGTGTACTACTGGGAAGATGGAGTAAACTCAGTGGCTCCTGTACTATACCTTTAATCTATCTTCTCTGAATGAAACCTGCAGTGGAAGCTTTGCATTTTTGAGGGCAGCTGAAGCTCCATGTTTTGTGGCAGCTCTGGCAAAGAAAACATTTATATGTTATTTTCTCTTTCAGTAAGGTGTGATGGCAGAAGTAGCCATTGTAGTCAAATCTGGTTCCTGGATTTTATTGTTTGGGACTGTTATTGTGATGGAAATAGCATTAATTTCTGCTGTGACCTTACAATTAGTCACTGTTACAATCTTAGTCTTGACTGTTTCCCTAAGCTTCAAAAGTATTTTGTTTACCTCTTATTATATGTTAATCACGTGTTTGCTTTCTGCTTAAGGAAAAAATTGATCCAGTGACTTGCAACTAAACAAAAATTTAATCCCCCAGTTCTGACTCGGATTTTTTTTTATATCTTAGCACACCCTTTTTGACATTTCCTGTTTTCATGCTTACCCATTCCAATGGTGTGGATAGAATCTATTGACACCAAACAAGTGGCATTTTCTTCGTTTAACAAATATTTGTGGATACCCAGCTTCACTACTGAATGGATAATCCTGACCAAATGATTTAATTTTTCTGCTCCTCCTGTTGGAAATAAATATTTGATGCCATAAAAGAAATAGCACTCGAACATGAATTTTCTCAGCAAGGCAATTTTACTTCTATAGAAAGATGTGTCTCATGGATGGAACAATGGCAAAAGCACAGCTGAACAAGGGAGGGGAAGGGCTTCTTATCCCTGACACAGGTAGCCCCTCCTGCTGCTTCATTCTCCTATTGGCTAGGGTTGGACCACACAGTCTAAGCTAATTCTGATTGGCTATTTTAAAGAAAGCAGGTGTATGAGCCAGAGTGGTGGGGTGAGCAGTTTCAGTGGGAAAGACGGTTGTGGAACAGGTGACTAAAGGTGACTCAGGTCAGAGCAGGTGACCGGGAGTGACTCAGGACGGAGCAGGTAACCAGGGAAACAGATGTGAACTACTGATTAGAACTGGTGGGAAAGTTGTTTACTCAAACTAGGGGCAAGGAGATGAGCAGAACAAGGAAGTTAAACTTTAGAATGGAGAACAAAGAACTGAATATACTGACATGCTGATTCTTTGAAGAGAAACTTAGAATTCACTGTATTTAACACTCCTTTTCTTTGACTGGAAAGAAAGGCCAAAATTATTTTTATTCTCGTAAGTGAAACAGGAGTACATAAAACGAAAGCTTCCTAAAATTAAAAATAATTAGTTTAAAGTTTGGCGAATTTATCTTGAGAAAGAATAAAATAGGCTAGGGGATGTGTGGGAGGACCCTGATGAAGCTGCACATACTGAGTTTGTAAACTTTGATGAACCTTTTTTTTGCCAGAAGAAACATGTTCCCTATCCCCGGTAGTGACAACATCCCCTCCCTGACCCCTGTTGCCATCAGCCTTCACACCTTTGTCTGAGGAGATAAACCCTATGCTGCCTAAGGCAACAGTGATGGTCTCCCCTGAGGCAGTTGCCAGGCAAGATAATGTTGATTCTCCTCAGGAGCTACCCCCAACACCCTTGTTTGCTTCTAGACCTGTAACTAGACTAAAGTCCTAGCAGTCCATTAAAGGCGAGGTTCAGAGTGTGACCCATGAAGAGGTGTGCTGCACTAAAATAATAATAATAATAATAAAAACTGCTTGAGTTTTCTAATTTATTTAAGTCGAAATCTAGAGAACAGGCATAGGAATGGACATTAAGGTCTGGGATAATGGTAGGAACAACACAGAGTTGGATCAGGCAGAATTTATTGATTTGGGCCCACTAAGTAGGACTCTGCATTTCATGTTGCAGCTCGGGAAGCTAAAAAAAGTTCTAGTAGTTTATTTGCTTGGTTAGTTGAAGTACGAATTAAAAAACGATTCACTGTGAGTGAGCTGGAAATACCTGATCTCCCTTGGTTTAAGGTAGAGGAAGTGATCCAAAGCCTTAGGGAGACAGGAATGGTGGAGTGGATTAGTCACTTTAGATACACTTATCCCAGCTGGGAGGGTCCAGAAAATATACTCTTGACCAATGCCTTGCAAAATAGATTTGTGAGGGCAGCATCTGCATTTTTGAAGAGCCCTGTAATTGTTTTTCTCTGTATGCCAGATCTAACAGTGGAAATTGCAGTTACTCAACTACAAAATTTAAATACAATGGGAATAACTGGATCCCAAGGTGACAGGGGCCTAGTGACAGCATTCAACCATCAAAGGAAAGGTGGGTATGGCTACCGCAATAAACAACAGAGACAAAGTGACAATCAGAAGAGTCTGACTTGCAGAGAGTTCTGGCATTGGCTAATTAATTGTGGTGTTCCTAGAAGTGAAATTGGTAAGAAGCCTACTGCATTCCCACTTAATTTATACAAGCAGAAAACTTCTAGGTCAAACAGACAAAAGATTAATTAAAATTATAATAACAAAATTATTGCCCCTCAATCTATTTCAAGACATGAGCCAGTTTACAGACTCAGAACCCCTTGAATGAAGGGGAGGCTGAGTCCCATTGAAGAAGGACCCCACTACATTACCAACAATTTATGCAGTGAATCTTTGTCCTATCCTTCCCCAAGGAAACTTCTGGCCTTTTACCAAGGTAACGGCATTGGGGGAAGGGAAATGACTAGACACTTTGGGGACTACCGGACACTGCCTCTGAACTGACATTGATTCCAGGGGACCCAAAATGTCAATGTGGTCCTCCAATAAAAGTAGGGGCTTATGGAGGTCAGGTAGCTAATGGAGTTTTAGCTCAGTTCTGACTTACAGTGGGTCCAGTGGATCCCTGGACTGATCCTGTGGTCAGTGCCCGAGTGCCAGAGTGGGTAATTGACATAGACATATTTAGCAGCTGGCAGAACCCCCATATTGGCTCCCTGACTGGTAGGGTGAGAGCTATTATGGTGGGAAAGGTTGAATGGCTTCCATTAGAGTTGGCTCTACCTACAAAAATTATAAATCAAAAACAATATTGCATCCCTGGAAAGATTGCAGAGATTTGTGCCACTACCAAGGACTTGAAAGACACAGGGGTGGTGATTCCCACCACATCCCCATTCAACTCTCTCATTTGGCCTGCGTAGAGGACAGATAGATCTTGGAGAATGACAATGTATTATTGTAAGTTTAACCAAGTGACTACAATTGCAGCTGCCATACCTGATGTGGTTTCATCGTTTGAGCAAATAAACACATCTCCTGGTACCTTTGATGCAGCCATTGACTTGGCAAATTTCTTTTTCTCCATTCCTGTCCATAAGGCCCGCCAGAAGCAATTTGCCTTCAGTAGACAAGGCCAACAGTGTACCTTTACTATCCCTTTAGGGATATATCAAAACTCCAGCTTTGTGTAATAATCTTATTCGGAGAGAACTTGATCGCTTTTCGCTTCCACAAGGTATCACACTGGTTCATCACACTGATAACATTACGCTGAGTGGAACCAGTGAACAAGGAGTAGCAAACATGCCAGACTTATTGGTGAGACATTTGCCTGCCAGAGGATTGGAAATAAATCTCACTAAAATTCAGGGACCTTTTGCCTCAGGAAAATTTCTAAAGATCCAGTGGTATGGGGAATGAGATGTTCCTTCAAAGGTGAAGGATAAGTTGCTGCATTTGGCTCCTCCTACAACCAAGAAAGAGGTATAACAGCTAGTGGGTTATTTGGATTTTGGAGGCAACATATCCCTCATTTGGTTGCGTCACTCTGGCACATTTATCGAGTGACCTAAAAGACTTTCAGCTTTAAGTGGGGTTTAGAACAGGAGAATGCTTTGCAACAGGTCCGGGCTGCTGTGCAAGCTGCTTTACCACTTTGGTCATATAACTCAGTAGATCCAATGGTGCTTGTGGTGTCAGTGGCAGATGACCTAGCAGATCCAATGGTGCTTGAAGTGTCAGTGACAGATAGGGATGCATTTTGGAGACTTTGGCAGGCCCCTGTATGTGAATCACAGTAGAGGTCTCTAAGATCTCCTGCCATCTTCTGCAGAACACTATCCTCCTTTTGAGAGACAGCTCTTGGCCTGTGTATTATTCAGGGTCCTCTAGGGGAACAAAACTAATAGAATATATGCATTAGTTATATATAACTAATAGGAGATACGTGTGTGTGTGTGTGTGTATGTGTAGTTTAAAAGGAATTAAACTACATGACAACAAGATACTACAATAGGCTGTCTGAAAGCTTGAGGAGTAAGGAGAGCCAATACAAGTCTCAAAACTGAAGAACTTGGAGTCTGATGTTCAAGGGCGGGAAGCATCCAGCATGAGAGAAGTATGCAGGCTGGAAGGCTAGGCCAGTCTCTCCTTTTCATGTTTTTCTGCCTGCTTTATATTTTCTGGCAGCTGATTAGATGGTGCCCACCCAGTTAAGAGTGGGTATGCCTTTCCCAGCCCACTGACTCGAATGTTAATCTCCTTTGACAATAACCTCGCAGACACACCCAGGATCACTACATTGTATCCTTCAATCTAATCAAGTTGACACTGAATGTTAACCATCACAGCCTATATCTGAGCTTTGGTGAAAACTGAACATTTGACTATGGTTCATCAAGTCACCATGCAAACTGAACTGCCTATAATGAACTAGATGCTTTCTAACCCATCTAGCCTTAAAGTGGGTGGTACACAGCAGAATTCCATCACCAAATGGAAGTAGTATATACATGATTGGTCTCGAGCAGATCCTGAAGGCACAAGTTGCATGAGGAAGTGGCTCAAATGCCCATGTTCTCCACTCTTGCCACCCTGCCTTCTCTCCCTCAGCCTGCAGCAATGGCCTTATAGGGATTTCCCTATGATCAGTTGATGGAGGAAGAGAAGACTATGGCCTGGTTCACAGATGGTTCTGCACGATATGCAGGCACCACCCGAGAGTGGACAGCTGCAGCACTATGGCCACTGTCTAGGACATCCTTGAAGGACAGTGGTGAAGGGAAATCTTCCCAGTGGGCAGAACTTCAAGCAGTGCACCTGGTTGTGCACTTTGCACGGAAGGAGAAATGGCCAGATATGCGATTATTTACTGATTCATGGGCTGTAGCTAATGATTTGGTTTGATGGCCAGGGACTTGGAAAGAATCTGATTAGAAAATTGGTGGCAAAGACATTTGGGGAAGAAGTATGTGGATGACCCTCTTTGAGTGATAAAAATCTGTGAAGATATTTGTATCCCAAATGAGTGCTCACCAATGGATGACTTCAGCAGAGAAGGATTTTAATAATCAAGTGGATAGGATGACCTGTTCTGTGGAAACCACTCAACCTCCTTCCCAGCCAGCCCTGTCATCGCCCAATAGCCCCATGAATGAAGTGGCCTGCATGGAGGTTATGCATAGGAGCAAAAACATGGACTTCCACTCACCAAGGCTGACCTGGCTTTGGCCACTACTGGGTGCCCAATTTGCCAACAGCAGAGACCAAGCCTGAGCCCCCTATATGGTACCATTCCCTGGGGTAATCAGCCAGTTACCTGGTGGCAGGTTGGTTATATTGGACCTCTTCTATCATGGAAGGTGCAAGGCTTGTCCTTACTGGAACAGGCACTCCAGATATGGATTTGCCTATCCTGCACATAATGCTTCTGCTAACCCTACCACCTGTGGATTCATGGAATACCTTACCCACTATCATGATAGTCCACACAGCATTGCCTCTGACCAAAGCACTCCCTTTACAGCTAAAGAAGTGTAGCAGTGGGCTCACGCTCAAGGAAGTCATTGGTTTTACCACCTTCCCCATCATCCTAAAAAACCTGGGTTGATAGAGTGGTAGAATGACCTTTTGAAGTCACAATTACAACACCAACTAGGTGCCAATATTTTGCAGGGCTGGAGCAAAGTTCTCCAGAAGGCAGTGTATGTCCTGAATCAGTGTCCAATATAGGGTACTGTTTCTCCCATAGCCAGGATTAATGGGTCCAGAATTCAAGGGGTGGAAGTGGAAGTGGCAACACTCACCCCTAGTGATCCACTAGCAAGATTTTTGTTTCCTGTTCCCACTACATTATGTCCTGCTGGCCTAGAGGTCTTAGTTTCAGAGGGAGGAATGCTCCCACCAAAAGACACAACAATCATTCCATTAAACTGGAAGTTAAGATTGCCACTGGACACTTTGGGCTCCTTCTACTTTTAAGTCAATAGTCTAAGAAGGGAGTTACAGTATTGGCTATGGTAATTGACCCAGAGTATCAAGATGAAATCAGTCTATTACTCCACAACTGAGGTAAGGAAGACAATGCATGGAATACAAGAGATCAATTAGGGTGTCTCTTAATATTACCATGTCCTGTGATTAAGGTCAATGGGAAACTACAACAGCCCAATTCAGGCAGGACTACAAATATCCCAGACCCTTCAGGAATGAAGGTTTGGGTCACTCCACCAGGAAAATAACCATGACCTGCTGGGGTGTTTGCTGAAGGCAAAGAGAATAACACAGAATGGGTAGTAGAAGAAGCTAGTCATCAATAACAGCTATGACCACGTGACTAGTTGCAGAAAGGAGGACTGTAATTGTCATGAGTATTTCCTCCTTCTTTTGTTAAAAACATGTTTGTGCATGAATATACTTCTACTAAGAAAATATCTTCATTTTTATTTTCTTTCTCCTTTACCATGTGACATAAAATTTATTGATTTCATATCAGCACCTAAGTATTGCTAACTTTATTTAATAGCATTTAGGTTGGGGATTGGTGCATTTCCAGTTGTGTAAAAGATAGTTGTATTATGTTAGGCATAGTTATGACCTTATTATTGTCTTTATTTGAAAATTATATATGATCTGAGGAGATGTGTACGGGTTCAAGTTGACAGGAGTGGACTTGTGATGGTTAATACGGAGTATCAACTTGATTGGATTGAAGGACGCAAAGTATTGATCCTGGGTGTGTCTGTGAGGGCGTTGCCAAAGGAGATTAATATTTGAGTCATTGGTCTGGGTAAGGCAGACACACACTTACTCTGGGTGGGCACGATCTAATCAGCTGCCAGTGAATATAATGCAGGTAGAAAAACGTGAAAAGGCTAAACTAGCTTAGCCTCGCAGACTATATCTTTCTCCCATGCTGGATGCTTTCTCCCATGCTCCCTGCCCTCAAACATTGGACTCCAAGTTCTTCAGTTTTGGGACTCAGACTGGCTCTCCTTGCTCCTCAGCTTGCAGACAGCCTATAGAGGGACCTTTTGGTAGTGTGAGTTAATACTTAAGAAACCCTCCTTTATACATATATTATTTGTTCTGTGTCTATAGAGAACTTTGACTAATACAACATCGGATACAATGTTATATATTATTTTCTTAATTAAATATATGTTCTTCATGTGTTTTTCAAGTGTACATATGCATTTGAGGACATTTATTAATACATAATAAGAGTCTGTGGGAAAAAAGAAAAGAGTGGAATTGTTGATCGGGGAAGACACATCAGAATAAGACCTAGAGAAGGAAATGACAGGAGGGAAAGAAAGAGAGAAGAAAGCCTTTACATATACAGATTCAGTAATCCTTATCTAAAATGCTTGGGAACAGAAGTGTTTTCAATTGTGTATCTTTTCAGATTTTTGAATATCTGCGTAAACATAACGAGATGTCTTAGGGATGACACCCAAGTCTAAACACAAAATTTGTGTTTCATGTATACCTTATGCACATAACTTGAAGGTAACTTTATACAATATTTTAAATACTTTTGCACACAAAACAAAGTTTTGCCTATGTTTTGACTGTGACCCACCACATGAGGTCAGGTGTGAAGTTTTACACTTCTGACACTATGTCAGTACTCAAAAAGTTTCAGATTTTAGAGCATTTCAGATTTCAGATTGTCATATGAGGAATACTCAACCTGTATCTCAAAAATAAACTCAATCCACTCTGTATCTGAACATTAAAAAAATTAATTGCTCTATCTAATCACTATGATATATGAGGTGATTAAGATAAAAGAACACATTTATGTATTCATATTAAATATTTTTGTTAAATAGGGCTACCTATGGAAAGTTACATAATAGGAGAACAAAAATGCCAAAACCATCTAGAAAAGTTAAAGCAAACTTCACAGCCAAGAAAATATGTGAGTACCATATAAAGAATGAGAAAAGATTCTTGACGGAAAAAAGATAAGAAAAATGAGACTTTCTTTTACCATATCTAGATGACACTATAGAATAGGACTTCGAAGTGTTATAACTTATTTTCAGTCTTCCAGTTTGAAGTTTTGATACTGACTAGTCTCAGATTTGAATCTATTCTCTCTTACTCTGTAGAGTCCATGCTCTCAGTTTCAAAATAAATGAAGTTACACAAAATAAAGCCTTATCCTCGAGCAAATACTGGATTTTTCAATATAAATATGTACTCTTCATGTCTGAGTTCCCCACAGCATTTTACACATTGTCATGCTCAAGAGATGCTGAATATTTGATATGTCATTTGAAATTTTATATAACCAGTATAATTAGGCACCATAATAGATCAGTCCAATTTTATACAGTTTAAATCAGTCATTACTTACTCTCGTAAACTGTTGTTTTCTCAAATTGAAAGTGATATCTCTATTTACATATTTGATGAAGGAAACATTTCTACTAACATTTTGCTACAGTTTGCAGTACACTTAAACAGAATTAGTGCAAATAATTATAGTCTTGTTGTGGCTAACAAAGGGAACTAATAAAATCAGTTTTAACATTTATCAGATTTGAGTTTGAAAATTTGATTTTCAATAAGTAGACATATTGATGTTTCTAAATAATGTTCAATTTCATTTTTTTTTTCTAAAACTTGACTCTCTTCAAATTGACCACATTTGCTTACCTTAACAAAATTAAATTTAGAATAAATAGAAGTGTTGGAATTTATAAGTATTGTGGTTCTAAACCAACATAGCTAAATAAATACTCAATTAAAGTAAGTACACAATTACTGATTTTATGAAGGAAAAACTTGCCAATGATTATCAAATCAAGATTAATAAATTTGTGTCAATCTCAGTTGTCAATAAGTATGTAAACAATGATAACAGCAGATTAGGTCAGTTGCATTATGTTAATGATCTTTATTTTATATCTCTTAATTAGAACTACTAATCAGTTTAATGGTTGTGGTAATTCTTGTTATGTTGATAATAAAACTTAAAGAGTGTAAGATTCTTTACTTTTTATTTTAACCAGTTACAGGTCTATTTTCCTGGCCACTGCTATCTACTTAGTACTGTTGTTTTCAGAGCCAACTAAATTGCATGACCCTCAGGAGTGTACTTTACTTTTGATTGTTCTTCCACCCTGAAAAAATAACTTTAAAGATTTGAATGATAATATGACCTCTCAAGCCCAAAAATATATCCCATGATGATAACAAGGAGAGATTGTTTTCTTACAACAGTCTCTTTTTCAAAAGAAAACTTGAGCTTTGATCTTTTTGGGCCCTGTTGCTGTTTATATTCAGGGACACAATGTCATAGATCTACAATGTTACAATTTAAAATTTCCCCCGTGGCTACAAACCAGGAGTAAAAATCCATAGCTAGCCAATCATATTGCATATATTTTAGACATGGAAGACATAAAATCATCTCTTTATGTTGAGTTATTCTCAATTTATTGGATACACAATGTACCCTTGCAGTATTGAACATAGACAACTTACATTTAATTTGATTTAAAGAAGAGAATTGCATTCCATACTCATTAAGTCATCCTGCAGGTCTTTGAAGAAGTACTAAATTTTGAAGTGCATAACTAGTGAGGCAGTTTTAATTCTAACCAAGCATGACATGAAATAAACATGCAAATGGCAAACAGAAAGCTGTTAATTTGTATGAGAAGTTAAAGTTAAAAAAAAACAAGTTGATAGTTTTTTTCACAACGGATTCGCCGTCAGAACACAGGTGTCATGAAAACTACCCCTAAAAGCCAAAACAGGAAAGGAAAATATTCGTATCAACATTGTCGTCATTGAACATGTACATTCAGTCAGGTCCACCACTACTGGCTATGTGACCTACAAATGTAGTGGCATCGACAAAAGAACCATTGAAAAATTTGAGAAGGAGGCTGCTGAGATGGGAAAGGGCTCGTTCAAGTATGCCTGGGTCTTGGGTTAACTGGAAGCTGAGCATGAGCATGGTATCACCATTGATATCTCCTTGTAGAAATCTGAGACCAGCAAGTACTATGTGGCTATCATTGATGCCCCAGGACACAGAGACTTCATCAAAAACATGATTACAGGGACATCTCAGGCTGACCGTAATGTTCTGAATGTTGCTGCTGGTGTTGGTGAATTTGAAGCTGGTAACTTCAAAAATGGTCAGACCCGAGAGCATGCCCTTCTGGGTTACACAGTGGGTGTGAAACAGCGAATCAATTATGTTAAAAAAATGGATTCCACTGAGCCACCGTACAGCCAGAAGTGATATGAGGAAATCATTAAGGAAGTCAGCACTTATATTAAGAAATTGGCTACAACCCCGACACAGTAGCATTTGTGCCAATTTCTGGTTGGAATGGTGACAACATGCTGGAGCCAAATGCTAACATGCCTTGGTTCAAGACATGGAAAGTCACCTGAAACGACGGCAATACCAGTGGAAACATGCTGCTTGAGGCTCTGGACTGCATCCAACCACCAACTCGTCCAACTGACAAGCCCTTGCACCTGCCTCTTCAGGATGCCTACAAAATTGGTGGTATTAGTATTGTTCTTGTAACTCAACTGGAGACTGATGTTCTCAAACCTAGTATGGTGGCCACCTTTGCTCCAGTATACATTACAACTGAAGCAAAATGTGTTGAAATGCATCATGAAGCTTTAAGTGAAGCTCTTCCTGGGAACATTATGGGCTACAATGTCAAGAATGTGTCTGTTAAGGAAGTTCATCATGGCAACATCGCTGGTGACAGCAAAAATGACCCATCAATGGAAGCAGCTGGCTTCACTCCTCAAGTGATTATCCTGAACCATCCAGGCCAAATCAGTGCTGGCTATGCCCCTGTGCTGGATTGCCAGACGGCTCACATTGCATGCAAGTTTGCTGAGCTGAAGGAAAAGATTGATCACCGTTCTGGTAAAAAGCTGGAAGATGGCCCTAAATTATTGAGTTCTGGTGATGCTGCCATCTTTGATATGGTTCCTGGCAAGCCCATGTGTGTCGAGAGCTTCTCGTACTATCCACCTCTGCGTCACTTTGCTGTTCGTGATATGAGACAGACGATTGTCCTGGATGTCATCAAAGGAGTGGACAAGAAGGCTGCCGGAGCTGGCAAGGCCACCAAGTCTGCCCAGAAAGCTCAGAAGGCCAAATGAATATTATCCCTAATACCTGCCACCTGGTCTTAATCAGCAGTGGAAGAATGGTGTCAGAAGTGTTTGTTTCAACTGGCCACTTAAGTAAAAGACTGGTTAATGATAACAATGTATCGTAAAAACCTTCAGACAGAAAGGAGAATGTTTTGTGGACCACTTTGGTTTTCTTTCTTGTATGTGGCAGTTTTAAATTATTAGTTTTTTAAATTAGTACTTTTTAATGGAAACAACTTGACCGAAATTTTGTCACAGAATTTTGAGACACATTAAGAAAGTTTAATGAGCAAAACAAACAAACAAACAAACATACAAAACCAAGATGATAAAAGCAGTTAGTTTGTGCTACTACAGAATGGAATCCACAATTCACATCCTGGGGGAGTGACAAACCAGTCATTTAATGCTGTGTCAACACATGTATCTTGTCTTTCATTAGTAAACTCTCCTGCTGTTTTGTACACTGTCAGAAGTGGACCACCTACTGAAATTCATAGAGGTGTGGAAACTGGCATGGTTTAATAATTCTGTTTTGTTTAACTTTCTTCCTTATCCTATTTGAAGCTATTTTTTCCTGCGTTTTTAGAACAAGTATCTATTAGCTTCATTTATGAGGTAAATGTTTAAAATATTTATGATTCAAATGACCTACTTTCCTCTTAATTCCTTAGAGCACTTTGAATATCGTAGCCAATCGAGGCTTACATTTGCCCGTAAATTACCCATGCTTTATCTCTGCACACAGTCTGCCCCACATCATCTGTGAATAAATAACCATAAAAAATAAATGGAGAGGAAAGACAACTGCATCCGTCTCCCTTTCTTTCTGAAGTGTTCTACTGAGATGTTGGTTAATGATCTAAGCAGTAGTATAGATTCAAAAGATTTTCCACTCCTCCAGACCAACCCTCCCCTGGACAAACCTGTTCAATTTAAGTCTTTTCTTATTTGACATTGCTTATAGGAAGTGAATGAGTAAACAAATATTTAAACAATAATACATGAAATCTATGAAACACAATTAAGTAAAAGTCCAGGAAATGGAAAGATAACTAGATATAAAAATTTTCAACAATATAATATGATTTCCTCAAACATTTTCTAAACATAGTCAAGAGTAAGATAAAAGCTACCCCAATTTTCGATATTAACAAACAAGGACATATTTATTTCAGAAAATATTATGTTTCCTGTAAAATTAATTACTGGCATTCATTTTATTAATGTGAGTCATAAGGACTTTTATACCAAACACAGAATAAACTTAGGAATAGTGTGGCTGTTTAATATTATAAGTAGTATTGTTTGTAAAATTAAAATTAAAATGACTACTTCAATCACATACGTGATCCTCATTTACACTGATAATCCTTCTTCTAATAAAACAGTATTTATTTTAAAAGCTTTTTTTTATTTTAAGGAACAATTTAGACTTGCTTGCTTTTTTAAAGAAGCAATCAAATAAAGGTGACAGAGTTTATTAAAAAGCTTTCTGGCAAAATCAAAAAATGCCATAATAATTTTAAATATTTGACCTATATGCATTATAATCAGAATGAAAGTAAATTCTAAAAGAGAAAAATTGAAACTTAGACTATTAGCTAGATTGTTGAAATACATGTGTAAATATTCGGAATGATTGATGTACAGCAGATATTTTAAGAGCATAAAATTTGATATGTATTTGTTTAAATGTTATCTTCAATATGTTAGGTATAGTTCATTTCACTGTGTTTCAATTAAGGATAATTTTTTTTTTTTTAACTATTTCTTGTTTAGTATAAGGTGAGCTTCGTACTTTTGGAGATCTATGAAGAACCACCCCACCCCAAATTTTAAAATATAATGAAATAATTTCTAATTAAACACAAATCATTAGATGTTAAATATGTTAATTATTTGTTTTATAATATTGGAAATATTAACTTTATAATATAACTTTATAATATCTTTAGCTTTTAAAATCATAGAAATTTTAAAATAAAGTTATTTTTTCTTTTTCTAAGATTCATTTTTAGTTTTCTAAACTTATTTTGAATAAAATGTTCTTCATAGAAAACTGAATATTTTCATAAGGATGCTTTAATTGCTTAAAATGTGTAAAGCTAAAATTATTTAAAAATTAAAATTTGAAATAAGCCTTAATTTCAGTAAATTGGAGAAATATACCTTTTGAAATACATCAAATTGCAAATATTTAAATGAAGAACCATTGACTTTAAATAATTAAACATTTGCTTCATAACATTTATACCGTTAGCTTGTTTAAAAAAATACTTAATCTTAGTAGGTTAAAAACTATTGCTAATTCTGATTCAAGGGAATTCAATTATAAGAGTTGCATGATATGAGTAGTCAACAATTTTAAATATAATTTGTTTTTAAAAATATTAATTGAAAATCTGGTGAAAACGCTTTTCATATAGTTGAGGAAAACCCACAAGTATAAAGGTTGAGTAACATTTGCTCCGGTGAAGTTTCCAAAGCTTCTAAGCGTTCATCCAGATTCTCACAATTTGGAAAGCTGCAATGGTGCTGTATTTATAAATAACTATCTTAAGCTAAAAAGAAATGATTGATATTAAAAGTAGATATTTGTTTGTAACTGTAGTTCATATAATTTCTACCTTGAGATACACAATATTAAATCTTAATATTTAATATATGTGAAAAATTCACTCCTAAACCAAAGGTAGCCTATCACTATCATTGTTAAATTAACATTGATTCTCTACAAAATGTATTTAAATAATTTTACAATCACAACCTTTCTTCTCATGTTAGTTTTACAGCATTTGCAAATATTCTGTTTGAAATATTTTTATTTGTTCATTTGTTAGGTTTGTTTTTCTAACTGTTTTACCATAGGAAGTTTGTGGCTTGGCTTTTTCCTTTTATTGCAATTTTTAAAATTGATTTTAGATTTTCCACGAGAAATGTATTGCATGCAATTGCAGTGATAAAAATTTTAAGGTTATTATATTTTCTCAACAAGAACTCAACCAACCGTGCGTGTGTGTGTGTGTGTGTGTGTGTGTGTGTACTAAAGACATCTTCTAAAAAACTGGGGAGTGTCAGATACCTTAAAAAATTTCTGACCTGAAGATGTGTCAAAATGTAGCCAGGAACAACATTTCTTAGAGAAGCACAACTTGATTGTTTCACTTAATATATCTGGTTTGGGTTGAATAGAAGATGTCTATACCAGAACATTAACAAACATTGTAATTTGCTGGGGTCAGCCAGGTCTGAGGCTCTGAGATTGAAAGTCATGTTAAATTATGCTATCAGCTTTCAAAACCTCATTAGACTTAACCCATTTAGGCGCCACTGACTTCTCGGAATCACCAATAGAACGCTAATCAGAAACCCACAGAGCAGCCAGTCTTCTGCTATCAAAAACCTCAGTACAATTTGTGTATTAATATTTCAAAAAGTTTGTAGAAACACGTACTCCCCACTGAGCACTACCACCAGTTCAGATACAGTTACAGTCAGTCATCCTGGCTAGAGCCGCTGACTGCTCTCTGTCTGTCTCTGGACTTGGCAACTGGAGAGAGAAAAAGACAGCAGAAAATGAAATGAATGCCTTCATTTGATCTGTGATTAATAAATTCCCATAATTGGAGAGTCAGACAACCAGTAAACAGAAGACTATAAGTTACAGGAAAATGAGAATTTTATCCTGTAATATAGCCATCTGATTTTGAATACAGCTATACTACTACCTTGTTGTTTCAGAAGAAGCAATTTTTGAAGCTTTGTTTTTTCTAATGTTCTTCAAAACATTTAACATAATTTTCACCATGAACTGGTAACAATAAAGTCTCAGCAATATCCAACAAAGTAGTGCAATTAAAAGGTTTCTTAACTTATAGAAAATCAATTGATTTGCTTATTTATAATGAGGAGAATCTCATAATATTTAAATTTCCTTACTTATAATGGCAGATATTTATTCATGTGGGCCCCGAAAGCGAAAATATTTATAGATACTTCTAAAAAGTTAGAATCTCAAGTTTAAATAAAACAGTTTAAAATAAAGTTACACTAAAACAAATTAAAAAGTATTGTTTTAATTATAATTTTGATATTTCACATGTTAAAGTAAATTGATTATGATATTGAAATGGCAACCAGAATAAACAAACAAATGACTAAGACAGGCATATTTTCCATACTATATGACTTTGAATATAAAATGTTCTTTGATATATTTAATTAGATATGGAGGGTGTTAAAAATCTCCATGGCATCATATAAATCATAGCCCCATGGAAGTTCTTGAATATTACATTTTTTAGTTGTTTTTACCGAATCACAGGGCATGGGCCTTATCAGGAGTCCAGGTCTACTCTAGTCCAGCTCTACCATGAGCTCATAAGTAGCACTGACAAGTCAATAAGCTTGACACCTTTAGTGGGAACTCACACCTGACACCCCTTACAGTCCCAATCTTACATGCCTACATCAAAATCTTATGTGTGCATGCACACTTATATGAATATAAACACGATGTTCTATTGTCCTCCAGATCTATCTGAATGTAATGAATATTTTATTAAAGAATGCTATGATTTATATAAAAATATAAGCACACAACCATTGTCAACAGCTCTGATTTTAAAGGGGAACTACAGAGCGTTTTCACCTCTTTCACACATAGATGTGCCTGTTACAGATCTAATGAAGTGAGTAACAGACAGTGGATACCCTTTTCTTTGGTGTATTATTCTGTGCCATCATGTACTTTGGTCTGACAGTGCTGCAATTTACTTTAAGTGGGGGAATACTTCTCATTATACCAAACAGACAGATTGAATAAATTTATGTATCTGAATTTGTATTGCAGCTAGCTGTTCAATTTTATAATCTTTTAATAATTAGAATTAAAGTTGTTCTTCTAGCTTACTATTGGCATAGAGAACTTCCATAAATCCATAAATCTCCTTTTTCTTCTTCTTCTTCTTTTT
>NW_012103909.1:340920-342196 GCF_000951045.1 Mandrillus leucophaeus
CCACCAGGATTAATTTAGCACAGGTTTGCCAAATAATGTACCCTATTTAGAAGGAAATTTACAAGAAGACCATACTATAATTTCTCCAGCTATAGTAAGGTTTTACTCAACAATGACTATCCATTTTTAATTTAGACCCACACTTATGCCACATAATTGATCAGTGAGAAGAAGTATTTACACTAAACAACAACAAAGCAAAAGTAACTGTTCTGTATGTGGAACATAACCTGAAGTGCTCTCAACTAGCTGAGTAAATAAGTATGGATTATTTATTTACCATGGATTGTCTGACTATGTCTATGCTGGACATTGTTGCTACGTTGGACATAGGTTTTGTTTTGTTTTGTTTTTCATGTGTAAAGAGAAACTGCTGATTTATGTAGTTGAAAGAGACTTTTCTAACTGTTGATTCACAATCTAACTCTTATTTATTTTGAAAGGAGTAAAAATGCAGTAAAATCTGAACATATTCTGTAACATTTTTTAAAAGAATGAATCAGTTTTTAAGCAATTTTTAAGAGTGTGTACTACATATTCAAATATAAGATATTTGGACCACCAAATATTGTTGGACCACCAAATTTATTGTTAACATGAATGCTTGTAGGAGTAATAATTCCACAGTAGTAAACTTTATTTTTTTATACATCATTTATTATTTTTCTATGTCTTCAAACCAAGGTTATTATTACTATTTAATATACTTTTTCTTTGGAAAATAGATTTTAAAGTGTTTACATTTGTCTTACTTTATACAACAGATATTCTCCAGAGAAGATGTAGAAAAATGTGATCTTTTTTTACCATAAAAATTACATGATAATAACAGCAATATATTACCTTTATTTCGGATATATCTTTAGTTAACATGTGTTTCTAACACTTTACATGTATTTTACTTTGCCAGAGTCAGATAATCAAACAATTTATGGGTCAAACTAGGCATTCTAAAACCTGTCAGAACTGTTAACTAGTTTTTGTTTGTTTGTTTTGTTTTGTTACTGACAGCCAGTCTCTACCTCAAGTGAGATATTTTGATTTACTTCTTAGTAGTAAGACTCAAACATTTCCATATATTAGATGCTCCTCAGTTCACTCAAATCTTCAGGTAAGATCTTAAAAAATAGAGAAAAGCAAATGTAAATAAAATTAATGTTTCTTGATTTATGAATCAAAATTCCTTGAAAGCAGATGACCAATTATAATTTATATGTTGTCTAAGTATCAAGTTTTCACATTGGCTGACTTTCTTTTCTTTTCTTTCCTTCCTTCC
>NW_012103909.1:343766-345832 GCF_000951045.1 Mandrillus leucophaeus
GAGTGGCTTGGATTACAGGTGTGAGCCACCATGCCTGGCTATTTTTTTTTGTATTTTTAGTAGAGACAGGGTTTCACCATGTTGGACAGGATGATTGTGAACTCCTCACTTCAGGTGATCTGTCCCCACTCTGCCTCCCAAAGTGCTGGGATTATAGGCATGCACCACCATGCCCGGCCTCCTTTATTATCTTTTAAAATGTTGAGTATGTTAAAAGAAAAATGAACATCTATTTAAATAATAAGACATAACACTAAATGAACATCTGTCACCTCTCCTAAAATTACAACATAATCAATAATTAAGTCTTACTCCTAATCCATCTCCCTTCCTCCCAGAACTAGCCCCTAGAAATAAACATTATTCTGCTCTCAGAACTGAGTTTTCCTAGTTGTAGCTGTTGACAAACAAACAAACAAAGAAAAAACAGTTCTTTGTATTCTCAGACATGTTCAGTCACTGTATGAAAACAATTGCTCATCTTATTCCATCTCCTCAGTGCCTCTGTGATTAAAACTGTTCCATAGATTTGAGCACAAATAGCTTTTAGGGCCAGCAAGTTAATATTGCCATGAGTGTGAGGTATGTTGCAGCCCATAGGCAATAGAACATAAAAGCCAAAATGAAATCCTCAGCTGTACAAGAAGAGCGTGATTATAATTATCAACATTCCAGCTAATGCTTGCCAGTCTTTATTTTAGGCAAATGAGGAAAATACCTGACAATAACCATGTGATCACCTAGTCAGATTACTGTGAGAAATTTCAAGAAGACCTATAACAATACAAGACCTTACTTACCCTCATGAAGTAATAAAGATCTTTTATTCTATTCAGCATTAGCACTTTCTTCTCTGGTTATATGGAATCAGAACATTCTGAATACAAGATCTAGCAAATCTCCATCTCTAATGAAATTTTTACAGATTATTGTTTTTCCATAAAGTGATTATAATACAAATACACTTGCAAAGGTTTGTGTCAAGAAGTGTTTAAAAATATATCTGAAATCTGGTAGGGATTTTGTTACTTGGGTTAAGGGCTTTTAATGCCTTCAGTAACAAATTATTTTGTAGATGTGAATGTTGTCATTAGTAGTCTAACAAATATACATATTCATCCCCCACCTTTAAATTACTTTGGGTACATTGTTATCAATTGCTTCAAGAGATATATATTAGCATGTAATTAGTAAAGTTACATAGTCCTTATATCAAACAGCTATTTTGTAGTGCCCTTATATGCTTGCTTATAAAGGTTTTTTTTTTACACTTAAGTTAGAAGGTTCACTTATATTTTGAAAGTAAACGCTCTTTCGTAATATATAGCACATGACAAATTTAAATTCTACTCAACCAATTAACCAGACAGTCCTAAAAGAAAGGAATAAATTACTTATGTTTCTTTCTGAATAATCATGATTTCACCTGAAGTATATACATCAAATATGTTCCTAAATGGTAATGTACTATTTCAATGTAATTCTGTAAAAATATAGCTATAGATATAGATGTAGTTGAATTAAGATATATCTATTAATTTTAGCTTTGGAACTTAAAATGACAGAAGACAACACAGAATCGGTCTCATCTATAATTGAATGTATGAAAGAACTGAGTATGTAGATCTAATTTTGGATCCATTGAGAGTGCTTCACTGACTGGATGAGAATGATGTGAAGGGATTGCAAAGCGAAAAAGGATGCTTTTACAAAGGCATATAAGGAACTCCATATTCTACCTTTTTGATGTTAGATTTTAAGTGAGAAATGTAGAGGACTACGGGCTCACAAACAGGGTGTTCCCCGTAAGTCCTGCTCTCGCAAACGAAGCGGGGCGTTCCCCATAAGTCCTGCTCTCCCAAAGGAAGCAGGGCGTTCCCCATAAGTCCTGCTCTTGCAAATGAAGCAGGGCATTCTTTCCCTGTTTACAGGGAGGACTAAGGAGCCAGCTGCTAACAGCAGATCCTGGGGGCTTGTTTATGTGTAAACATCTTGAAAATCCAGAAAGTCAGGGAAAGGTCAGAAAAATAACAATGTGTCTTCTGACTTGGTAACATTCCACAAAC
>NW_012103909.1:350552-352200 GCF_000951045.1 Mandrillus leucophaeus
CTTTTCTTTTCTTTTCTTTTCTTTTCTTTCTTTTCTTTCTTTCTCTTTCTTTCTTTATTTTTCTATTTTTTTCTCTCTTTCATTTATGGTCACATAAATGCATGAAATCATTAAAATCATGTAATATTAAATGTATCGATTATATTTTGTAGACAAGTCCCAGCATTTAAAATAAATTTTTTAAATGAAAACGAGACTCTCATATCATATCTTGCAAATATTAATCACAAAAAATTCCTTTTAATTATGGAATAAAATATATCTTTGATATAATCTGAACATAAAGGGCAAAAAATAGTTGTGTAATTGTTCAAGTTTTTCACATTCATTAATTATTGTAGATATCTGTATAAATATAGATATGTTTTAGAGCACTCAAAATATAGATTATTACAAAAGCATAATTTTTCTTTCAAGAATTAATAAGTTTACAGATGTATACAATATATTCTTATAATGTTTTCTTTTCTTAAGATCTCACCATTTCACTTTATCAGTTTTTCTAGACCATTAGTTCTCAAACTTGAACGTGCATCAGACAAGTTTAAGTTTGAGAACGAAGGCTCTAGAAGTACTTAAGACACAGATTGCTGGGCCTTACCCACAGAGTCTGTAATTATTAGGTCTGAGAAGGAACTATATAACTTGCAGTCTATCAAGATCCCAGTTAATGCTGATACTACTGTTCTAGTAATTCCACTTTGAAAAACAGAGTTATAAAATAAGAAGGATAGGTCTTTCTCTGCTTTGAAAGCTAGAGTTACAAATTGAGAAGGACAGTTATTTCTGTGCTCTTTTTTCAGATCAAGGAAACTAAGAATGCTTATTTATTTACGAACTATATTAATTTTCTATTGCATAAAAATATGGAAGGCTTTATAGAATTTTCCTGCCCCTTAAAAAAATAGACAATATGAGTTATAACTATTTCCTTGAATTAGAGTTCTGGAAATAAATTCAGCTATTAATGTATTCATAAATATAATGTAAAATTGAGCTAATTTCATATGCTATGATTGAAATTATTATAATACTGTAGAATTAAACTTGATTTCATTAGTTTTATACATTCTATATATAAAGGTCACATAGGGCCTAATACTCAAATTACAAATGGAGATTAACAATTTCAATGGGTATGATTATTTGTATCAACATACTTCAACATAAGCTATCTGAATAAATGCTTATTTTTCCACATTGTTTTTCTCCTATTGAATCAATGCCATCATCATCATAAAGACTCATTTTCTTCATATGTATAATTGACCATTCATCACTTGGAAAATGACGAATGAACTCCATTGTAATATTTAATCTCTGAAAGAAGGTCTTATTTTGACATTTCATTTCCTTTGGACATTGTTTATCCTCCCTGGTATACAGACTAGGAATTATAGCGCTAAATAAAATTTGTGCCTTTAGTTATGGAATACAATTCAGGAGACTGGGCTCTTATCTAGGACAAGTGAATGTAATGAAATAAATGATTAAAAAAATAAAGCCTCATAGAGCTAGGAAAAGGTCAGCTAGAGGGCGAAAAATTACTAAAAGCTCCAGAGACTACAAAATAATAATGTAGAATTTGTGATTGAACTACTTAAGGATGAGATGTGTGTGGCCAAGGGAGGAAGAGACTGCAAGAGAT
>NW_012103909.1:353105-361083 GCF_000951045.1 Mandrillus leucophaeus
TAATTTTCTGCTAAAACAAGGAAAGATTCTGAAGTGTGACAAAGCTTTTTCAGATTTCTACAGTCTTAGGGAACAGCTGCTTTCCTACACCAGTTTTTTTTTTTTTTTTTTTTCTATGATTAGGTACCTGAAAATAAAGTAAGATTCTGATATTCACTTCTTCCTTCTTCTTGTTCTCATTTCTGCAAAGAGTATATTTCTCTTTGTGTCTTCAAATGTTACTATTGCATTAAGTCTATAGTTTATCAGTAAATGATGAGTTATGTCTGTTTTAGAGGAAGTATAATATGTTTCACATGTATCAATTTCACTAAGTACCCAAGACATTTTCTTCAATTTGCACTTTATTAATAAAGAGGAAGAAAAGTTAGTATTTTGATCTACATCATTCATATCCTATTTACTCACCAAGTGATTCAAACACATGTGAGAAAGAGGTCATTGTCGGATAACTGACTCAGGAAACTTGAGAAAACTTAAGAAACAAATGTGACAGTAAAATACATATGAAGGAAATGTGCTGGGCCAAGTGGCTTTAGCTGCTTTAACAAGCAGGGAACTGAGGTTCCCCTGACTCTGATATGGACAGGAGGCAGAAAAACACTGAGTAAAAGAGGCTGATCTCTGGCAAGGGCCCCACCCTCAAGCCTGGACCTGCAGTCCAAGGGAATTTTACATCCTTGTTTTCCTGCTCGAA
The DNA here is from genome assembly GCF_000951045.1 of Mandrillus leucophaeus. Classification (NCBI taxonomy): domain Eukaryota; kingdom Metazoa; phylum Chordata; class Mammalia; order Primates; family Cercopithecidae; genus Mandrillus; species Mandrillus leucophaeus. The sequence goes on from NW_012103909.1 coordinate 353,803, forward strand.
TGTTGCCTTTTCCAAAACCACACTAGCATTGGTACATGCCCACCCCTAATTCTGTACCTGTAAAAACCCCAGGCTCCACTAGGAATGGAGAGGTAGCGAAGGAGAGAAAAGAAGCAGCTTGACTTCAGAAGGATGGCTTCACGGTGGGACCTCAGAAAAGAGTTCAGCCAGGAATGACCGAACTCTAGGGGAAGACCAGCATCCCACTTCATCCCTTTTCCAGCTCTCCATCTTGCTGAGCGTCACTTTCACTGGCAATAAAATCCCCTACAATTACCACCTTCAGTTTACTCATACGACCGGATTCTTCCTGGACACTGAACAAGAGGTCAAGATACAGAAGGCTGTCACACTGAACCTGTAAACACCTAAGCTGTCTACGGATGTCAAAGCTAAAAGAGCACACGGTAACACACACCCTCTGGCGATCCGGTAGTTGCGAGTACCCTCCTAGATGGTGCTGTGGGGCTGCACCGAGTTCTGCTCCTGCTGATGCCCAGATGAACTCACCCTGGCCCCTGCACCCACTTACCTGCATGCTCCCATCCCTTGGACGGGTTGAAATCTGCGGTCTGAGGAAATGAGTCACCACCTTTGAGAGTCCCACAGAGGGGTCAGAGAAAATTTCCTGTTTCAACTTCATGCACATGGCTTTTGAGGGCCTGACAAATAACAGGACTTGCCAGCTCTAGACTATGTGGAATAGATCAGGCATGTCCTTAACAGATAGTTTTGAGACTAGAAATATACTTTGCCTAATTTAATCCAATTTGCAAGAAAGAAAACACCTGAGTCCTGCCATGTACACAGTATTAGTGCAATTCTGAATTAAATCATTAGTGCCAGACCAGGTAAGACAGGAAAAAGAAAAAAAAAAAAAAAAAAATCAGAATGCCAAATTTGTATCTCTGTAACCATATTTTTCCTTTGATCAGATCAGTATATCTAAAAGTTCACCAATTTGATTGATATCATAAAAGAACTGATTTAATTTATTGTGATTTTTCTATTTCATACATTTCTGGTATTGTTATTATAATTAGTATCATGATATATTATTATTATTGCTTTCTCCCTTCAAGAACTTTGTGCTTAAACTTTGTTTTTTCTTTTTCTGGCTTCTTAAGGTAGAACCTATATAAATGAGATTAAATATTTTTATTTTCATGTAATAATTTAAAGTTATAGAATTCCATCTATGTGTTATTTTATTTGTGTCTCACAAATTTTTATGTTTTCATTATCATTCAGTTCAAAATATTTTCTTTAAAATATAGAATTTTTTATGACTTATTTCTTGAATCCATTGGCCATTTAGAAGTGTGTGTGTGTGTGTGTGTGTGTGTGTGTGTGTGTGTTTGAGACAGAGTCTCATTCTGTCACCCAGGCTGGAGTACAGTGGCATAATCTGGGCTTTCTGCAACTTCTGCTTCCCGGGCTCAAGTGATCCTCCACCCTTATCCTCCTGAGTAGCTAGGACCACAGGCAAGGGCCACCATGCCCCACTAATTATTTGTGTTTTTCTTTGTAGAGACAGGTGTTCACCATGTTGTCCAGGCTCATCTTGAACTCCTGAGCTCAAGGTTATCTGCCTGTCTTGGCCTCCCAAAGTGCTGTGATTACAGTCATGAGATCTGTACCCCACGTGTGTGTATTTTAAAAAATTTCTGAACATTTGGGGATATTTTATCTTTCTGTTGTTTTAGTTCTTGAAATAAACTCCTATCTGTATTTATATTCTAGCTTATGATCTTGGTTAATGTTTCATGGGCACTTAGAAAATAATGTGTTTTCTGTAATTTTAGGATGTTCAATAAATATCAATTATATCAGGGTAGTTGGTATGGTTGTTAACATTTATACATTTGTTATTGTGAGAAGGCTGGAAAAATATTCACGTATGATTGATTCATCTGTTTCTGCCTTTAGTATCTAAATATCTGTTAGTCGTTGCTGCATGTAGTTTGAAGCTGTTAAAAATAGACTATTTTTACCTCTGGATACATTAAATTTTTATCATTAGGAAATTTCCCTCTTTATTTCCTGTAATACTTTTGTATTACTTCATCTGATAATAATGGCCACAATAGATCTCTTATGGTTACTGTTTTGTTTTCATGATAGACATTTTTCTATTAGCTGTGTCTTTATATTTAAAGTATGCCTCTTAGAGAAAGAAAAATAAATAAGAGTTGTTGTTTTTGAATTCAATCTAAAAATATCTGCATTTTAATGTGAGTGTTTAATCCATTTAGACTTAATGTAATTATTTATATGGTATGTTTAAGTCTATCATCTTGCCAATCATTTTCAGTATTTTTAATTTACTTTTATTCCTCTATTTTTCCTCTTTTCTCATCTTATAACTCTATTTTATTTTCTGAGTGTTGGCATTTAAAAATATTTAAAATGTGTTTTAATCTATTTTCAAAAATTATGTTGCTTCACAGATACTTTAAGAAACTTAAAACAATACTTTCATTTTTCTTCTCCTTTTCTTTCAGCAATTTCTGTAATATTTTTGAATTTTATGTATTCTAGAAATCCTATAATATGTAATCATTTTGGTTTATTAAATTTTATTTTATTTATTACAACATTTTCAAGGTTTAGTGCTATTCATTTTTTTTAAATTCATATAAAATTATATTTCATTAAACTGCAGCATTTAAAAAAATATTTTCTTATAGTGTAAGTCTATTTTCAAGACAGTGAATTCTCTCAGTTTTCTTTGTCTGTTGTCAATGTGTGAAATACAATTGTTTCATATATTCTGGAATGTATGAAAAGTCCAATATTCTAATGATTACTATTATAGACTGTTATAGACTGAATTGTCCCCCACCCCTAAACTCATAGACTAAAGCCCTGACCCCCAATATAACTATCTTTGAAACATGGTTTTTAAGGAGGTAATTAAGGTTAAATAAGGTCATAGAGTAGACTAGTGTTTTTATAAAAAGAAGAGTAAACAGGGCTCTTTTTCTCCCCTCACTTACTGTGTGCACACCCATGTGAGGACAATGCAAGAAGGTGACCATCGGCAAGGCAAGGAGAGAGGCCTCCTCAGAAAGCAACCTGTCTGACACCTTGATTTCAACTTCTACCCTTCAGAACTATAAAAAAATAATATTTGATTGAATAAGCCACCCAATCATGCACTTTGTTATGGCAACCTGAGCGGACAAAAACAACTACAGTGGGAGAGGCAATCAGTTACCATTTATTCCATCTGGTTGAAATTACATCTTATTGTTCTTTTGCTCCCCCCCACCACCCATTCCCAATTGTCAGTAGGGTAAATTTCTGATATTTGTCTAGATCTTTTTAAGAAACAGTCCCTTAATGTGCAATCTCTTACTTGTTTTAGGTTTGGTAATTACTTCAGTTCTACGTTTTTTAGAGACTTGGTCTTGCTCTGTCACTTAGGCTGGAGTATACAGGAACAATCATTAGCTCACTGTTACTTAAAGTTCTAATGATCAAATTAGATTTCAACAAACAAAATTACCGATACACCTACAGAGGAACAGAAAATATTATTAACAAATAAGAAGTAGAAGGTACTATTGCATATTCTTGGGTTTCAATGGCAAATATTTGTAATATTTTCAGTGAAATAACTCAATGAAAGTATTGCAAAATTAAATCTTAAAAGACCAACTAAACAGGCTTATGTCTGAAAAAAATATGTCTATAAAAATTCACTTCATTTAAAAAATAAGGGAAAACAAAAGCAGTTAAAAACATGCTTTACCATTGACACCAAATTAGAAAAAAAAAAACAAAAAACATATATAATATATAGGCACATGCCAATACTGCCTGAGGTGGAGGAAGAAAGAATTTCCTCAGCAAAGAGGTTATAATCTTAAAGAAAAGAGTAGAAAGATTTGAAGATCCATTTTTCATCTCTTATACTCCTACACTGCTGCTGTCAACTTTATCTCCAAGAATGTCAATTCTTTCTCTTGTCCTTTATTAAAACCTGATCATAAACTTAGAAAACAGGTATAAGACCAGAAACCACAAAAGCTACCATTGTTTAAAACAGAAAAAGTAAATTTAACAATGGAATTTCGAGCATAAGGAAGAGAGGGGAGAGGCATTTATTGTGGTTTTCACTACAAGAAGCACACAGGTCATAAGACGGTTTTAAGTCATGCCTCATGCCTGATAATTTTAGAAAAGTTAGGGGGAAAAATTACTTTGATTTACATTATCTGACTGCATCATTATGTCTCATAAAACATGCATGATCTGTTATGGATTCCATTATGTGTGTTTAAAATGCAATTTCAAATTCTATTGTGTTAAATGATTAGATCATTGCAGTATTCTAGAAATAATGGCAGATACTCTTTCTTTATAGAGCAGTAAACATTAAGAGGTAATTCACATAAGTGTGAAGACAAAATTAAAGAATCAGTATTGGATGCTGTAAATTACTCCAGAAAATGAAAAACAAATAAGTAAGCATAAGTTTGCATTTATTATTTTCATGCACCAATGTATTCATTTACAATTGAGCTAATAATTTAAATTCTGGTTTCTGATTTGATCTGAAAGAATGAGAACTTTCCTAAGCAATCCATTTGAAAAATTATAATATGATGTATTCAAAATCACATTCCTTATCTCCACCAATATTCTTTCTTTATAGAGAATATGGTAATATATTGTCTGCAATGAATATGCAAGTTAGACCTCACTAAATGTGGCCATCTTTGCTTTTCTCTCCTCCTCTTGTTTCATTTCTTGCAAGTTGTAGAACCTGAACAAGAATTTTTGGAAATAGTGGTTTGTGCTGGATGTAAAATAAGTCAGTGAAATTTTATAAAATAGTTTCTCCCCTTGTAAGATGAAACTTTGGCCACTGTTCAAAAGATAGCACAAAAATTATTTTATGACCCATATTTTAAAGTAAAAGAAAAATAGCCTCTATTATTTATATTATTCCAATGCAACAGATACATTCAAATATTGACTTTCTTTTACGTAAAACAAGAAAGTAAAATAAACCATCTATTTTCTACATTTAACAGTGATTTATTCATTTCAGAAGTGGAAGCTCTATAGAAAAATATTATACTTGTATACATTTTTAAAATTGCCCTCTTATTTTGAACACAAGCTGTAAGTCTCTAAAAAGAACACTCACTCTAAAAATAGCACTTTTCATTTTCTTTGCCTGTTTGTTCTTATATTCAGTTTTGACCCTGTGGGATAGGCATGGTGCACTGAAGGAAGACCAGGCGCAACTAGTGATACTGAAATTAGAATTAAGCAGTAGAGTCAGCATGATAGAGGAGCTCTGCATGGTGCAGGGACATTCCCCATGCTCATGACATCACACTTACCTGCCTTCCATTAGTGTTTATTGCATAAGTCTTCAGAGTATAGCCAACAAAAGGAATAAATCAAGAAGTGGGTCAGGAAGTCCCACTGAATACACATCTACAACATATCCCATATTGCTCTACTTCTCTTCGTGTTCACCAAAACCTCCTTAGTTCACTGCCATGTTCTTAATATTTGTGTTCCCCCAGAATTCACATGTTAAAATCCTAAAGTCCCAGGTGATGGTATTAGGAGGCGAGGCCTTTGGGAGATGATCAGGTCATGGAGGGCAGAGCCCTTATGAATTGAACTAGTGCCCTTATAAAAGAGGCCCCAGAGAGAGTCCTAAGCCATTCCAACATTTGAAGTTAGAGTCAGAAGACAGCTGTTTATGAGGAAGGAAGCACCTAATCTGCAGGCACTGTGATCCTGGATTTCCCAGCCTCTAGAACTGTGAGAATAAATTTATCTTGTTTCAAAGTCACTCAGTCTATGTACTTGTTATAGCAGCCTGAAAGGCTTAAGAAAGCCTTAACATGCTTAATATTCTGCATAGCTTCTAAAGTTGTCTTTCTATTTTCTACTTCATTCAAATATTTTCTATATGGAAACTAAAGTAACCATTTAAAAAATAACTCAGGCTATGTGTCTTCCTTGCCTAAAATCTTCCACTGTCACTAATTAACTCAGAATAACATCTGAACATTTTCCTGAGGGTACAAGGATCTATATAACTCAATTTCCATCTAACTTTTCAAGTTTACCTTGAACCCTTCTTCTCTTTGCTCATTACTCTGCAGCCATCTTGGCCTTTTTCTTGTCTCCCAAGTATTCCAGTCTTCTTTACATACCGGGCCTTGAAGTTGCTCTTCCTTCTGCCTGCAATATCATTGCCTACACTGTTGCATGCCTGGCTCCCTCTCTTTTCAGGTGTCAGCACCGTTGTTCCATCCTCAGCAAGGCTTTCTCTGTAATAACGCAAACTTTAGACATTCTATTGTATCGTCCTCTTCTTTTTTCCCAGAGTACTTACAAATCTCTTGTAATGATTCAATCATTTCTCACATGATTATGTCTTTAGTACCCCAAGAGAGTATAAATTTCATCAGATGAGACTTTTTTTTCTTTCTACTAGTCAGAAGGAAATAGTAGTAGTCCTTACCTTATTACAATGTTTATGACACAATAGGCACTCAATAAATATAGAATGAAATATTAATGAAAACATAGAAGTGTTTCTTTGTTTTGTTTTGTTCTTGATTTTTTTTTTTTTTTTTTTGCCTCCGTGTGGTAAGGGAACAAGTTACAAGGATCCTTTTCTTAGTGGCGTTATGCTTGCTCTTAACAATAGCTAAGCTATTTATTTGTGAATGTGGAGGTAGATTCTCCAGGAAAGACAGTGAGCTAATTCAATGACAAAAACCCAAGCACAGAAGTAAGACCTACTTCCTGCCAATTTAGAAACAAAAATTGAGTCATCTGAGAAACTCAGTAAATGAGCCAATATAGTGTTTAAGATAAAATAACTCCTCAGAATGTGGTAAGAGTATATTAAATTGCTTTGTCCATGAGTTGACCAGAGATAAGAATTTTAGTAAAGCAGATTATTTGGGATGTACAGGGATTATCATCAAGGAAGGGGGAGTGATACAGGGAAGCGAAAGCAACCAGTGACCAGTGAAGATCAAACTTTTAAGCCAGCTAAAACAACAGGAAAACAGACTACTCTCACAGTGGACTCTGAAACTTTATGCAAAACATTTCAGAAATATCTTTCCAAGAGAAGTAAGGGAACTAGGGTATTTATACTTACTGGTTAAAGGCTACTTCTGGGAAGTTGACTTTCAGGTATTAAAAGCTTTGCTGGCCGGGCGCGGTGGCTCAAGCCTGTAATCCCAGCACTTTGGGAGGCCGAGACGGGCGGATCACGAGGTCAGGAGA
>NW_012103909.1:362663-364883 GCF_000951045.1 Mandrillus leucophaeus
TAACAGTTCCAAATTTTTATCTAAATTGATTATTTTATTATTATTTTTGTAGCATATATCTTTATTAACTTAATTTAACATGTATTTGTTGATTCATATAATGATTTTTGTTTCATTTTCAGTGGCTTGAAACCAATAAATAGAACATTAATGTAGAATATGAGATGAAGTAAGTTCCAGCACCATCACAGGCAACCAAAATCCTTGTGTAGGATTTTGATAGGTAGCAGATTCTGAAAACTGAGATAATGTTTGTGCTCTAAGTATACCCCAAACAACTGCAGAAAAGTAAAATGTATTTAAAGAAAGCCTAAAATACTACAAATTTTTAGCAGTTTTGAGATAATTTACCTATGTAAGCTGATATGAAATTAATCCATTATTCAAGGTTTGAAAGACCGCTTTTGTTTTTCCTTTTAAAAACTATGACTAGATGTTTATTTGAAAGTGGAGACAATTCTTTCTCTTAGACGATCCTAAAGGATTTATAATTGTACTAGCAAATTGGATGTAAGATTATTTTTGCCAATTTGCATAGGCAGTGACATCCTTAAGGAAATCCCACTTCTTTTCACGAGTGTAAAAATGTATTTAAGTAGATTTTTCTACTTTAGAGAATACCGCTGGTATTTTCTAAATATCTAACTAGATTAAAACACACACACACACACACACACACACACACACAAAATTCCCTGTGATAGCAAACCTTTTGTTTATTTAATAATTCCAATTGTAAACAAATGACATCACAGTCTGCTTTGGTGGAGTTTAAGCCATCATAGATAAAGGAGGCATATTTGGATATATGTTTTGAAATGAATTGAAGAATTGCTTCATACTCTGAAGAAATGTTAATACTTCAAAATTTGACCTCAGCACTCCATTGAGCATTACAATTTTTCAGTCTCAGGAAAAAAATTCAACAAGGAAACTTTATACGCCTATAGCAAAATTTTGAAGTTTTCACTAGACGCCTGCTTTCCAGGAAGTTTGCAGGTTTTATGAGTGGGAGGCTGAGAGACATAAATATCTTTCGGCCACTCAGATGCTCCCTTGCAGGCTCTGAACCTCTGGGATCCAACAATTAACTCACACATAGAGCAAATGAAGACTTGAGGTATAGCCATCGCCCTGGCCAGAGGCCCACCTCCCAAATCCTCATATTCCTCTAACCATCTCTATGATATAAAAGGGACCGTGTAGTGCCTCACATGCTTACTGCTCTCTATAAGCATGGGAGACAAAGTGCAGGAAGCTATACACATGTGCAGAAGGGGTGTAGAGTGAAGATTTAAAAAAAAAGAAGGACAGTAGAATACTTGTTCACATTATTGTCATCCCTTGGTGATTTAGTGGGAAACTTTCTCATGTTTCAAAACATATATTACCTTCAGAAATTAACATATGGTTTTAATGAAAACCACAAACTTATTTTGTATATTTTATACACAGTTCATTTTTAGCCTTTCCCACTAATATAACTGCTTATATACATGAAGGTAAAATCTCACATATACATATATATGTCTCACATGTACATATATGTCTATATGAATATGGATATATAATATGCTATATATTACACATAGACATGGCACTATGAATGATTCTAATTTTATATTTAGACTGCACACTAATAAATACATATATGAAGTGATTTTCTGTATTAATAAACTCTTATTAATGAAAAATTACTTAACATAGGAAAGTAAATATAAAGAACACAAATGAAAACTGAGGAAATATCTTAAAAGCTTTCTTAGTACATTATATATATGTGTGTGTGTGTGTGTGTATATATATACACACACATATGCGCAAACAGAGGAAAGACTCACTGAGTTATTAATTGATAGATGTAAAGTAGATGTAATTGATTCATCAAAAAATAACTTAATACTCTCTATGTTCCAGTCATCATGTCATCATGTTGTAGTTTTAGTAGTTCGTCCTTTAATTGAAAAGGTAGATTATTAAAAAATTAACTAAATTACTATATAATTTGTACTATAGTAATTAATTAGTATACATTAGTAGGAATTAAGTATACATATTTGAAACAAGTCTATGGATGTCCTCACTGAAAAGGGGACATTTGACCATGGAGACACCTGGATATTTTCCAAACAAAACTCACAGATATCTGCATAGTGAAATTCCTGTTGTTTTCATGAAGCATCAAGGAACTCCTGGATAAAGGAGAAGGAAAGTAATGGG
>NW_012103909.1:367693-369155 GCF_000951045.1 Mandrillus leucophaeus
CAAACAAACAAAAGCTTTGCTATGTGGGAAGCAGAGTGGTTTTACAGGGATCCTGGATTGGGGTGGAGGCAGAGACAGGAGAAGACCTTAGATATAGATGCAGATAACATCCATAGTTGGAGGACATAGAAAGGTCTGAAGAATATAGGCAAAGTATGAATATGTTTGTAAGAGACACAAAGAACAGCATACAGAGTTAGAGCTGAGTTCACCTGGTGGTTGTTCCAAATGCTGGCTAGGGGATAATTCTGTTTCCAGTGACTTCATGCCCCAGTGTCAATGAGGAACTGAGATGAGGATTTCTCTTCTCAGCACTGGGGAAACCAGTCTGTCACCCTGAAAGGAGTCCTTCTGTCTTTGGAGAGTCATAGTGCCCTAACAGGTACCATTTTTAAGAAATTACCATACCGTTCACACATTTGGGAGCCAACACTTGTGTCCTGTGCACCCAGAGGAAATTACTAGCTCGATCACATCATTAGTTGAAGAGACCTTGTCCGGTTAGTGACCCTTTTACACCCTTCACACAAGTGTGTTGTCGGTGTTGACAGTCCTACTACGTATACACTGCTCATTTCTGTTCCATAGCCAGGTAGTCAAGGGCAGTCCAAAGTAATCATCCTTTCCATTTTAGGCTATGGGAGACATTCTTATGCACAGTTTCTGCAGCTCCAGTAGTTTGGTGAGTGGGAGGGAGTGGCGTCCGGTGGCTTTTTCGCTCCTGCACTTCAATGAGAGTGAGAAAGGATTACAGCTCTTTTTACTCTCACACCCTGCAGCTCGGCAAGTTCTGGGTTCTCGTCCTACAACCAAGAGGAATAATATATGCGGACACTGGAGAGTGAGTGAGAGAGAGAAGAATTTTATTGGGCGACAGAAAAACAGCTCTCAGCTGCAAGAGGGGACCCTGAAAGTGGGTAGCCGTCTGTGAGACTGAGTCCAGGGTTTCTATGAGCTTAGAATGGGGGAATGTGTGCTGATTGCTCCATGGGTGCTCTTGGAAAAAGCACCATTCAACTGGTTAGAAAGCATCATTCTGAAGGAACCAATTGAAAAAGAAAGTGGGTAAGATGGGGATGGAAGTTCTCACTCTGGTCATGGACTCTATCCGGAACTGACAGTTCAGTTTTCAGCCTTTAAACTGTCTTTGGCTTGAAGGTCAGGTTTCACCAGGAACCCATCCCTGTCTGCCTAGGAATCTGTCTGTCTCCTGCCACCATTACAGTGATTGGGATAGATACATCTCTGTTCTAACTTCAATGTTTTCCTTTTATAATAACAGTTCCAAATTTTTATCTAAATTGATTATTTTATTATTATTTTTGTAGCATATATCTTTATTAACTTAATTTAACATGTATTTGTTGATTCATATAATGATTTTTGTTTCATTTTCAGTGGCTTGAAACCAATAAATAGAACATTAATGTAGAATATGAGATGAAGTAAGTTCCAGCACCAT
>NW_012103909.1:370930-376871 GCF_000951045.1 Mandrillus leucophaeus
TAATTGATTCATCAAAAAATAACTTAATACTCTCTATGTTCCAGTCATCATGTCATCATGTTGTAGTTTTAGTAGTTCGTCCTTTAATTGAAAAGGTAGATTATTAAAAAATTAACTAAATTACTATATAATTTGTACTATAGTAATTAATTAGTATACATTAGTAGGAGTTAAGTATACATATTTGAAACAAGTCTATGGATGTCCTCACTGAAAAGGGGACATTTGACCATGGAGACACCTGGATATTTTCCAAACAAAACTCACAGATATCTGCATAGTCAAATTCCTGTTGTTTTCATGAAGCATCAAGGAACTCCTGGATAAAGGAGAAGGAAAGTAATGGGAGAAGAAATAAGAGAAGGCCTTGGAGTGAAGGACTCATATGTATATAGACTTCTGTGCCATCAACACAACTAGGTAATTATTATACTTCCAGCATACTGGGGAGTTGCGGGCCTTTCAGAAAAGTGGTCAGAAGTTCTCTTCTGATAGCTTCTGTTTTCTCTGTAAAATGAAAGGAGATTAATTAGGAAAGAACGAGGATGGAGGTGCTAAAAGTTTAAGGAGAGAAGGAAAAGTATAAAGCAATTGTCTAGTAGTATGAGAAGTAAACTAGGGGAAGCTAATGGTGTTAATTGTAGCAGTAAAGGGCTACTAGAAATGTTATTTAGTAATTTAAAGTAAATCCAGCCAGCGTGAATAAAGGGAAAACCAGTCAGGTGCAGAGTAGAATGTTTACTTAAATTGCTTTGTTTTCGGTCTTTATTGTCTCTCAGGAAAATATGATAAACCCCGAGGGCAGCAAAATATTGAGGAAGTGCAAATGGATGACTATATTGATCTAATCTGGTTAAGGACGGAATGAGATATTTTCTTCTAAACATAGCAACATGGAATAAATATTCCATGCAATATATCTCGCAAAGACTCAGATATTATATAGGAATTACACTTTTGAAGAAATCCAAAAAATATTTATGTGCTTATATTTACTTTCAAGTGAAGTTATAAAACCAGCAGTTTGTCATACTATAGAAGGCTTGATGAGTATATCCAGTAATATCAAAGGAACTTTTATTAATAAATGTCTGAGTGAAGAGATGTATTTTTCTTGAGGATTCAGAGATATTTCATCAACATGTTTCCCAACAAAAATTTGATATGTAACACCTACATCAAAAAGTTGTTCTATCTGGTTTGACATTTCTTTTATGTTTCTTGTATTCTCCTGTATATTTATACTCTACTTGTGTACAGAGAACCTATTTTACTAAAGTCTCTACTCAGATTCTCTCTTTGTTCCTTTCTTCTATGGAGCCAAGTTAAGTTTGGAGTATCTACTGACATAGAGGCAAATAGCACTTGCCTAGCTGCAAAAGCAGTCCTGAATCTGAAACAATAAGTTCTAGAATTGTGGTAAAACATAAAAGATCAGCAGAAATTTAAACATTTTATACCAGATTTTGAGGCATTATTATGAATAGCTGAATATATGCTTTATTAAGAAATTAGTAAAGTGCCTCCAAAAGATTAGGAGCAGGAGTATTCATTATTGTTAAACATTTTGTTTCATAACTATAACAGTTGATGGGGCCTTTTTTCCTCTTAAATTTCCTCCAGAATCCTTTATTCACCATATGCTTTCAAAACATACTCACATGCAGAAGGTATAACAAGTACTTTGATATAACTCCATAATTTACCAATTGCTGGTTAACTTGTTTACCAGAAAGGTTTAACTTAGTGCTTTTACATTTACATTTTTTTCATACTGCAGATTGATCCATGGTGATTTTCTGTCTCATTTACTTATTTCCATGTGTACTTTTTCAGTTTCAGTTTGAAACTGCATTTTACCAACACATAAATGAGTATATGCTTATTATATTTTTCATGGTGGCCCTTGACATTTCTTATACCTCGCTTCCTTGGAATGTTTTTGTTGTTTATCTGCTCAAAGAATCTCTATTTAAATGATATAAAATGTATTTTGGTCAATTACATACTGTCTTCTAGACTCATGACAAATCTTCCTCAAATCACAATACTCTTGGACCCTCTGTTTATCCAAATATCCTCGCTTTCCCCTTTCCAAACTTACCAGTAGAATGACTTTCACTTGTACATTATATTTCCAATGATCACTTGATGGATAGATTGAAGGCGGGGGGGGACCCAAAATTATTAGTCTGTTTTATATAAAATATTTCAATGCATAACAAATTGGCAATTAATTTTTGCCAATTGTCAATTGTCAATACAAAACAAAGAAGTATTGCCTTAAAACTGACTTTATATTCACTAAAATAAGAAGCAAATTAAAAAGGCAAATAAAATATGTTATCAGCTAGGAATTAAATGCATAATCATTGCCTGTTTCAACTTCAACAAATAGGTATATTTGAGTAATTTCCCTCCTTTCTTTCCTTCCTTCCTTCTCTCTTTCACCTTCCTTCCTTCCCTCCCTCCCTCTCTTTCTTTCTTCCTTTCTTCCTTTCTCCTTCTTTCCTTCCTTCCTTCTCTCTTTCTCCCTTTCTGCCTTCCTTCTTTCCTTTTATCTTTCTTACTACCTTTCTATATCTTTTTCTCCTCTGTATGAATGTATGTATATATGTATGTATGTATGTATGTATGTATGTATGTATCTATCTATCTATCTATCCATCCATCTATTCCTATTCATAAATAATATATTTGTGTTTTGAAATATATAAAAAAGTCATTGTTTGACAAATTAGTTTGTGACAATTTCTTACAAATCGTATCACTTTAACATAAATTTAGCTGATTTCAAGCCTAACTTTTTTTCCTAAATGTATGTGAGGTTATCAAATTTAATTTGCCCAACTGAAACAATGGAAAGATTTTTGTGTTAAAGCGTCATATTTTAAAAACATAGGGCTGCATTGAATAGCAAAATTGCCATAAAACTGCTTTCAATATTATACATTTTTGCATGTCACATTGAGACCAAAAGAAAGGTTCCTTCTATCATGAACTAACCTAGGTACAAAACATGTAGTTTTACTTCTTTAAATATAAAAATCATAATAGTTATTGAGAGTATCAGGGTCATGGAAAAAAGTTACCTGTAGAGAACAAATTAAATAATTTTTGAATATTGATTGTTTAATTGCAATAGGCTGGTTGGGTGATTTATTTTCCTTCTTTGGTGTACTTCCTTTTCACTACTCAGCCATTCAGTTAATGAGGCAATGGAGTAGTTTCAAAGAAAAGCAAACCTTGATATGCTGCCATTAGTTTGCAGCTCTATGCAATTTCATTGGCACAATGTTAAGCACTTGATTGATGTGCTCCTATGTCCCTCTCTATTCCCTGTAGCTGCTTCAATCTTCCTATCATGCTTGTCATCACTTGAGAGATGCATTTGTTGGTTCATTTTTCTGAGTGACACATGACATTAGAAGGTCCATGAGGAAAGATAATTTGTCTGTTTTGTTTACCATTGTATCCCCAGTGCCTATAGTGACTGGCATATAGTAGGTGCTCAAAAAGTATTTGAATAATTGCCTGCATACTGAAAGAAATATGACCAATTTTCAAGTCACAAAAGTTTTAAAATAGGTCATCAAAAGGATCACATCATCTTTACATTAATATTTCCAAAAAAGTTTTCACCTTTTGGGTCATAAGTATTTAAAATCTCTTTGCAGAATAAATGTCTCCATTAATCCATGTTTTTCACATATTTTCTATGCAATAATGATTTTTGTTAACTCAATAAATTGCATGTCAGCTCCATAATGAATTCACATTTGTATGCTCTCAAGCTGCATAATCCTGTATGAATTCCAAACTGCTGCCAATATGCTTTGCAAAGTCCTTTATAGTGAGCTAAGTAGTTTCTACTAGTAAGCAGTCTAATGCATGATTTTGTGTTATTTAAATTTGAGTGAAACCTAACTTTCCATAAATTTTGTACCAGTTGACAATAAACTAAATTCCTATAAAATTATTTGTATATCAACTGGCATAATTGTATTTTTATAAATTGCTCCCTTATTGCCATAAAATATAGTATGGGATTTGAGGCATAAGGGATGTAATTATATTAAATTAAATAAAGCATATGCACTTAAATTGTCATTAAAAAAAAGATAGCCATTCCCTGTGAAGCACTTTTGATTGTTAGACTGGCAAAAATAGCAATGCAGATAAAGGTATTTTAATGCAAATGAAATCTGCATATTCAAAGATTCAACTTTCTAAAGTAAAGAATTGCACAGAGTAATCTTCACAATGGAAGTGACTTGAAGATTTTAGCTTTTGCCTGTGTGTATAAAGGAAAAATGTCATTTTATTATAGTTAAAATTTCTTTTACTCAAACTTCAAAAACTTAAGTTGTACATATGGTACATACATTTCTTAACATTAAACACTTTGACAACCTAAAACAATTCAACCTTCCCATTTATATTTCTTAACTTTTTGATTCCACATTTATAGCATGTGAAAAATGAAAGTTTAAATTTTATCACATACAGATACAACATGCCTCCTTCAATAATAAGCAGTAATTAACACTGAAAGCATTTCCCACTCCATCCCACTATACTATTGTATTAAATTATTGTATGGGTACAATATAGATTTTGGGTGACATTTCCATTTAGAATTGAAAATATCAAAAATTTCCACAACGCTTGCAGTTTTTGAACATTTTTATGTGTTTTCTCCGCTTCCTAAGCTTCTCCCTATCTACTATCTCTTTTTTCCCAAATTCCATCTGCACACCACATCCAGCAAATTATTTATTTTACTATTTGTTGTTGGTAAATTAAAATTCCTTATTTTCCTACTGTCAAATCTAATTACACACATGCATCCGCATATACTTCTTGTTCTCCCTTCTCTTAGAATAAACACAATTACTTTCTTCTCAAAAGCCATTCCCACATAGGTGATCATCATTCCAGAAGTCATCCCTCCCTCTTTCCAAAGGACCTTGCTCCTCTATTAGTCCTGATTTTTCCCACATAATCAGTTCTCACAATTTATGAAGTAATTTCTAACAATATCTATATTAAAGAGAATATTGTCTAAGAAAACCTTTTTTGAAGCTCAAATTATCCTCCAAAACTTTACTGATTTCCTTCTCTTAAGAAGATTCTCAAAAGAGTAAACTGACATGCTGACTTTTTATACTATGTTCATTTATTACTCAACCCACTGCAATTTTATTTATGCCTTAAAAGCCCAGAGATGTTTGTCTTGTCACATTTATCAATGATATCTCTAGTGCCACATTTAATGCACACTCTTCTATACTCATACACGGTGATGGGCAAGCCAACAAAGTGTGATGGCTTCAGGGCATCATTAGTCAAACTCAAGGGTATGGGCACCTCAACATTTCTCAAGTTCAGTTGAAACAGTGGCTTATTGGAGATTTGTGTCTCTGAATTGCAAAACAGTGAAAGCACACAAGTCAATAATAACAAGACCAACATTTAGCAGAATAGGATGCAACTGCACTTGACATGTTTCCTCTGTCTAATGTTGATTGTTTCTCTTGCATGTATTATTACCAAGGATGGGTTGTCTCGTTTATTATTATTGAATATAGAATCATTTATTTTAAGTACCTGAATGTGATTTTTAATTTATTGAATAGAGTTTTAAAATCTTCTTTTTGGTCGTCCACATTGAAAGTTAGAATAGCACTGAAACACTAATTTTGAGTTTTTGGAGGTGATCACAGGAAGAGCATAGATTTATTATCTACTCCTTACAACCTGAATACTGAGGAAGGTGGCCTGGGTGATAGAAATTTAGACTCAAATGGGTTCCATACCAGATGGGCAGGTATCTGGACTATGAGACAATTTATGGGTAATAGATCTTGGGAAAGTATGCACACTGGGTCTGTCCTCTAGCCCATATAGGCTAGTGACAGTATCAAAAATCTGTACAGAT
>NW_012103909.1:378021-380046 GCF_000951045.1 Mandrillus leucophaeus
TTGTTCTCTTCACTCTGGTCATACTTCTATATATTTTTTCTAGATAGACTTAAATTAATATTATTGGGATTAGATACTTCCCCCTGACAGTGGTTGTATGAATTATCCCCTTCATTGTGCCACAGGAGGGTTACTTGTGCATTTGCCTCTCTAACTGTGGGGTATGGGTTATGGGTTATACAGGGGCACAAAAGAAGGTCATTGGGACCAAGAAGTTGGATATTGAACCCACTCTCTGCTATAGTCCCACCTTTTCCCACCCTGAGGACTTTCCCAACACCCACCCTACCTCCCTTTTTGGGCTTCTGTCAGTCTAAAGCCAAAATTTTTAATTTGTCTCCATTGTATAACAATGAAAAAGGGGCATTGAGCCCTTGTGGCCTGTCTTGTAAGCAGCTGTCTCCCATCCCAAGTATTCCCAATCTACCCTTGAAAAATCAGCTTTGAACTTAGAGAGCTATAGCAGCCTTTCCTTGGGACAGTTGAGTGAGACCCCTTGTCTGAACTTTCAGTTTCATAGTGTTTTGATATGCCACAACACTTGCTAAATCTCAGGCACACGGGCCAGGGTGGTTGCATTATTTAAGCAATTTGATAACTTCCATAGGCGCTGGAGGAAGGGCATGTATTCAAGGAGGATGTATTCATTCCCTTGTCTCCTTGGGATTAAGCATTAGGATACTGGCCTTCAATGGTGCAAACCACCATTCCCAACAGGGTCTGGGAGAGAGTATTGAAGTTTGCAGGTGATCTCAGCAGGGTATTAGCAGATAAGAAGACAGGGTGCTACACCCACCTGAGCAATGAGTACGACGACACTGGTGCCACTTGGTTACTGTGGGCAATACAAAAAACAGAACAAAACAAAACAAAACAAAACAAAAAACTCCCTCCACATGTGTCTTTCAAAACACATGGAAAAGCTAGAGTTCTCCCTCACATAATAAAAAAGAAACATCCACTCTGAAGACCTGACCTGGCCTGTGGAATATGGAATCTGTCCAACACAGGCTTTGACTGGAAACACACCTGAGTGGAGTCTGGAGAAAGTGCAGCTAAAGGGGACAATCATTTGTATTGTCTTCTTCTGGGTTAATATCTAGCCACTGGAGGTTAGCTGGTTTTGTTCACTTTGTATATTCCAAAGTCAAGGATACTTGGTAAAGGAGAAATGTGGCAACCAAGGTGGACACAGCAGCAAACATCAAGGCTTGGGCACAAGTTCACTAACAGGCACCAGTGTGCCCAGCTGCCCTCATGGTGGCCTGGACCCAATTAGTAAGCCAAGAGCAGTCCCCCACCAAGCTATACAAGAGTCAGTGGTCACGGCCAAGCCATCCTGTTCACATCGACAAATGGTTTAAAAGATGTAAAGACTCTTTTTAATGGTGGGACACAACATATACCATGAGATACATGAAAACTAGAACTCTTTGCTACTTACAGCTCCTGAAGGAGAGGAGACTGCTACTCATTCACAAACGGGGTTGAACCCTGGCGGCAGCTTATATACGGCAAGCCCAGTGGGGTTAAGTAGATTTCAAGGCCTCCCTATGAATTGGCTAATTTGAATAATTATGATCCCCAGCATGGGGGGTCATAATACCTGGTTGTCTAATACCTGGCCCTGGAGCCATTAAGGCTGGTGCAGAGTGACATAGAGTATTGTTATTATTTTTGTGTGTGTTTGTGAGAAAACTTAAAATCTACTTTTCTTGATTGTTAAATATGATACAATATTAATAACTATAGTCATCATATTGTGCAACATAATTCAGTTTGAATTTGCTTTTTCTACCTAACTGAATTTCTGTATCCTTTAACTAACATCTCTTCAATCCCCTATCTCTGACCCTGGTAATCATCATCCTACTCTCCCAGATTTTTTTTTTACTTTAATTTTATAATTCATTACCATTACCATTTTTAGTTCTCCCTACTATAAAGAATTATTGAATAAAGAATTATTAATGGTTTATTTTATCAATAATTTTGACATTTTTTTTTTCTTTGAGACATAGTCTC
>NW_012103909.1:380351-381598 GCF_000951045.1 Mandrillus leucophaeus
GAAATGGCAATGAGAGGTCTCTTAAAAGTTGATGGAAGGTGTGAATCCGCCAAGGAAGCTTAAATTAAGTAAGAAAGATTAAGGCTTACAATATGGTAGTCCACTAAAGATACATCATGTCTATTCAGAGGTGAAGAAAAACTCGCTAAGCAGCTGTTGAAATAGGGGCTCATAGAACATATTAGCCAAATGTATAATGACAAAATATTTGTAAGTGATTGATAGGATTGAGCTAGTAATTTTAATAATACTTAGTATTGGGTTATGGAACCCTTAATGGATGAGACCACCACATTAAGTTTGTAATAAGCCACTATGAGGCTCAATTTATTATTTGTTTAATTTTAGGTTTCAGAACAGAAAACATTGGGCTATCAGAGAATATTTGGAGATAATCATACATTTATTCAGTTTAGGTCTTGTTAAGTTTTGATTTTTGAAGGCTTTATGTTAATTTATGTTGGGCCAAATTAACAATTTTTTCTTGTGGATTTACAAGGTCTCATTTTGTTATGCCCATTTGTAAGTGTCCAATATTTAATTTAATTTTAATTTATTATCCATTGTATTAGTGTTTCTATGCTCAGTATAGGGTATTTTAGGGCAATGGGTACTATAGAAAATTTAGACAGGTTATAGTTAAAGTAGGGTTTACATATTTTTCTTTACTTTATATTTAATTAGTATCCCAGGATTTTAGGGAGTTTAATGTTTAATTTAGTGTGATCTCAGGTATAACTATAATTAGAACCTCAGTATTGATTAAGTACCTGGTGCAATTTAGCAAATGTTAAAGTTAATTTAGGACCTATATTATAGCACAAAAGCTAATCAGCACCTTTTTAATCTTTCCATTTATATAAATCATTTTAACAAATTTTAGATTTCTAACTGGGTCAAATTATAAAACTTTAATTTAGAAACAAGAATATATAAATAAATACGTGTGCATTATTTATTTATTTATTTATTTATTATTTTATTTGCATCTGCATCTAGGTGTTTATAAAACTTTTTTTTTTTTTTTTTTTGGTCACTGGAAATATTTGGTTGAAGGAGGCATCAGAACGTTGTTCTCTTCACTCTGGTCATACTTCTATATATTTTTTCTAGATAGACTTAAATTAATATTATTGGGATTAGATACTTCCCGTACAATATAGATTTTGGGTGACATTTCCATTTAGAATTGAAAATATCAAAAATTTCCACAACGCTTGCAGTTTTTGAACATTTTTATGTGTTTT